>NC_069500.1:1065513006-1065538006 GCF_027579735.1 Bombina bombina | reverse complement strand
TACCACAAAATGGTGCCCTGGACATATACACCCCTTTGTAATACTGTGACGTTTTGTGGTAGTATTTGCATAAAAATGCAAGATAATTGGCTTTGGCACACAAATATCGGTAACACATCACTATAAATTGTTTATACATCATTTTTATCGATTTTGTAAAAATAGCTGTATTCTATTTTCCATCTGGAGAATGTATCATATGTATTTGTAAAAACAAACACGAAAAGGTCATTGTCTACATTTTTATCTTTGTTCTGTCAAAACACATTTTAAAATATTTGATATTTAATGGATATTCCCTTGTTGAATAATCTTACTTTTTAATGTCCAGCTGGAGGAGGTATGTCCCTGTCAATGAACACAGCTGTGTGGGGTTGTCATTATCAGCCAATGAAAGTATGTAAAATTCCTTTCCTGGTTGTTTTAAATTCAAACAACCTCTTACATGCAATTTTTTATATATTCAATTACGATTGTCAGTCAAGGGGGTTAAATCACTACTGTGTATGTAATGCATTGATTTGTATGTTACTGGCAGCCAAGGGGATACAATGACTGTTCAGTTATGAAAATATGCATGGTGGGGTTGTGAGTGCAGGTTAAAGGGACACTCAATCAAAATTCAATCAAATTATTCAGATAGAGCATGCAATTTTAAACAACTTTCCAATTTGCTTCCATTAACAAAATGTGCACAGTCTTTTTATTTTTAAACTTTTTGAGTCACCAGCTCCTACTGAGCATGTGCAATAATAAGCGTGTATGCATTTGTGAATGGCTGATTGCTGTCACATGGTACATGTATGCATTTGTGATTGGCTGATGGCTGTCACATGGTGCAGCGGGAGTGGAAAAAGACATAACTTTTAAAATTGTCAGAAAAAAATCTACTACTAATTTGAAGTGCTATTGCATTGTCTTGTTATCTTGCATTTGTTGATTATGCAAATCTACTGTGTTGACTGTTCCTTTAAGGAAGAGCTTTTGAGGGGCTATTGTGTGACCCCCAACTACAACCCATGTCCAGTGAGCCACTGGTTGTCCAGTATTTATGTGGACGGCAGCTGGAAACCTTACATAATAATAGAAGTAAATAGGAAAGTTATTTGAAATGTTGTGTTCTATCTAAATCATAAACGTTTAATTATGACTTTAATGTTCCTTTAAAGGCCTCTCTTATTGAGTTAAACAAGTATGGTGGAAGTGATAAAATGATAATGTAGAGTAAATTAGTCCTCGTATTCACTGCTAGAATGCTTATTGCACAAATCCAGCTCTCCATGATGTGGTGTTTGTGCTGCTCGCTAATAGCTTTCTAGGTGTGAATCATGAAAGTTTAATTTTGAATTTACTGTCCGTTAAACTTGATAGAAGTTCTAGTCAAATTATGACATTATTTCTGTATTTAACCTCTATTACCAACACTAGCACAAACCTTAAAAATAGCTGTCATGCAGGTAAGATTCCAGCTTGGTGACCACCATAGTGACAGACCTGCTAATTTGGTGACACCCGTAGTGACAGACCTGTTAACTTGGTGACAACTGTAGTGACAGACCTGCTAACTTGGCGACAACCGTAGTGACAGACCTGCTAACTTGGTGACAACAGTAGTGACAGACTTGCTAACTTGGCAACAACTGTAGTGGCAGACCTGCAAACTTGGTAACAACCGTAGTGATAGACCTGCTAACTTGATGACAACTGTAGTGGCAAACCTGCTAACTTGGTGACAACAGTAGTTGCATACCTGTTAACTTGGTGACTACAGTAGTGACAGACCTGCTAACTTGGTGACAACCGTAGTGATAGACCTGCTAACTTGATGACAACTGTAGTGGCAGACCTGCTAACTTAGTGACAACAGTAATTGCATACCTGTTAACTTGGTGACTACAGTAGTGACAGACCTGCTAACTTGGTGACAACCGTAGTGATAGACCTGCTAACTTGATGACAACTGTAGTGGCAGACCTGCTAACTTGATGACAACTGTAGTGGCAGACCTGCTAACTTGGTGACTACAGTAGTGACAGACCTGCTGACTTGGTGACTACAGTAGTGACAGACCTGCTGACTTGGTGATAACAGTAGTGACAGACCTGCTAACTTGGTGACTACAGTAGTGACAGACCTGCTGACTTGGTGATAACAGTAGTGACAGACCTGCTGACTTGGTGATAACAGTAGTGGCAGACCTGCTAACTTGATGACAACTGTAGTGGCAGACCTGCTAACTTGGTGACTACAGTAGTGACAGACCTGCTGACTTGGCAACAACTGTAGTGACAGACCTGCTGACTTGGCAACAACTGTAGTGACAGACCTGCTAACTTGATGACAACTGTAGTGGCAGACCTGCTGACTTGGCAATAACTGTAGTTGCATACCTGCTAACTTGGTGACTACAGTAGTGACAGACCTGCTAACTTGGCGACAACCGTAGTGACAGACCTGCTAACTTGATGACAACTGTAGTGGCAGACCTGCTGACTTGGCAATAACTGTAGTGGCATACCTGTTAACTTGGTGACAACAGTAGTGGTAAACTTGCTAAGTCGGTGACTACAGTAGTGACAGACCTGCTAACTTGGTGACAACCGTAGTGATAGACCTGCTAACTTGATGACAACTGTAGTGGCAGACCTGCTAACTTGGTGACTACAGTAGTGACAGACCTGCTGACTTGGCAACAACTGTAGTGACAGACCTGCTGACTTGGCAACAACTGTAGTGGCAGACCTGTTAACTTGGTGACTACAGTAGTTGCATACCTGTTAACTTGGTGACTACAGTAGTGACAGACCTGCTAACTTGGCGACAACCGTAGTGACAGACCTGCTAACTTGATGACAACTGTAGTGGCAGACCTGCTGACTTGGCAATAACTGTAGTGGCATACCTGTTAACTTGGTGACAACAGTAGTGGTAAACCTGCTAAGTCGGTGACTACAGTAGTGACAGACCTGCTAACTTGGTGATAACAGTAGTGACAGACCTGCTAACTTGGTGACAACTGTAGTGGCAGACCTGCTAACTTGGCAATAACTGTAGTGGCATACCTGTTAACTTGGTGACAACAGTAGTGGTAAACCTGCTAAGTCGGTGACTACAGTAGTGACAGACCTGCTAACTTGGTGATAACAGTAGTGACAGACCTGCTAACTTGGTGACAACTGTAGTGGCAGACCTGCTAACTTGGCAATAACTGTAGTGGCATACCTGTTAACTTGGTGACAACAGTAATGGTAAACCTGCTAAGTCGGTGACTACAGTAGTGACAGACCTGCTAACTTGGTGACAACTGTAGTGACAGACCTGCTAACTTGGTGACAACAGTAGTGGCCGACCTGCTAACGTGGCAACAACTGTAGTGGCAGACCTGCTGACTTGGCAACAACTGTAGTGGCAGACCTGTTAACTTGGTGACAACAGTAGTGGCAGACCTGCTAAGTCGGTGACTACAGTAGTGACAGACCTGTTAACTTGGTGACAACAGTAGTGACAAATCTGCTAAGTCGGTAACTACAGTAGTGACAGACCTGCTAACTTGGTGATAACAGTAGTGACAGACCTGCTAACTTGACGACAACTGTAGTGACAGACCTGCTAACGTGGCAACAACTGTAGTGGCAGACCTGCTGACTTGGCAAAAACTGTAGTGGCAGACCTGTTAACTTGGTGACAACAGTAGTGGTAAACCTGCTAAGTCTGTGACAAAAGTAGTGGCAGACCTGTCAACTTGGTGACAACAGTAGTGGCAGACCTAATAACTCAGTGACAACAGTAGAGGTAGACCTGCTAACTCTGTGACAGTAGTAGTGGCAGACCTGCTAACTCGGTGACAAATGTAGTGCCAGACCTGTTAACTTGGTGACAACAGTAGTGACTGACCTGCAAATTTGGTGACAACAGTAGTTACAGACCTGCTAACTCAGTGACAAAAGTAGTGGCAGACCTGCAAACTTGGTGACAACAGTAGTTGCATACCTGTTAACTTGGTGACTACAGTAGTGACAGACCTGCTAACTTGGTGACAACCGTAGTGATAGACCTGCTAACTTGATGACAACTGTAGTGGCAGACCTGCTAACTTAGTGACAACAGTAGTTGCATACCTGTTAACTTGGTGACTACAGTAGTGACAGACCTGCTAACTTGGTGACAACCGTAGTGATAGACCTGCTAACTTGATGACAACTGTAGTGGCAGACCTGCTAACTTGATGACAACTGTAGTGGCAGACCTGCTAACTTGGTGACTACAGTAGTGACAGACCTGCTGACTTGGGAACAACTGTAGTGACAGACCTGCTGACTTGGCAACAACTGTAGTGGCAGACCTGTTAACTTGGTGACTACAGTAGTTGCATACCTGTTAACATTGTGACTACAGTAGTGACAGACCTGCTAACTTGGCGACAACCGTAGTGACAGACCTGCTAACTTGATGACAACTGTAGTGGCAGACCTGCTGACTTGGCAATAACTGTAGTTGCATACCTGTTAACTTGTTGACAACAGTAGTGGTAAACCTGCTAAGTCGGTGACTACAGTAGTGACAGACCTGCTAACTTGGTGACAACCGTAGTGATAGACCTGCTAACTTGATGACAACTGTAGTGGCAGACCTGCTAACTTGGTGACTACAGTAGTGACAGACCTGCTGACTTGGCAACAACTGTAGTGACAGACCTGCTGACTTGGCAACAACTGTAGTGGCAGACCTGCTGACTTGGCAATAACTGTAGTTGCATACCTGTTAACTTGGTGACTACAGTAGTGGCAGACCTGCTAACTTGGCGACAACCGTAGTGACAGACCTGCTAACTTGATGACAACTGTAGTGGCAGACCTGCTGACTTGGCAATAACTGTAGTGGCATACCTGTTAACTTGGTGACAACAGTAGTGGTAAACCTGCTAAGTCGGTGACTACAGTAGTGACAGACCTGCTAACTTGGTGATAACAGTAGTGACAGACCTGCTAACTTGGTGACAACTGTAGTGACAGACCTGCTAACTTGATGACAACTGTAGTGGCAGACCTGCTGACTTGGCAATAACTGTAGTGGCATACCTGTTAACTTGGTGACAACAGTAGTGACAAACCTGCTAAGTCGGTGACTACAGTAGTGACAGACCTGCTAACTTGGTGACAACTGTAGTGACAGACCTGCTAACTTGGTGACAACAGTAGTGGCCGACCTGCTAACGTGGCAACAACTGTAGTGGCAGACCTGCTGACTTGGCAACAACTGTAGTGGCAGACCTGTTAACTTGGTGACAACAGTAGTGGCAGACCTGCTAAGTCGGTGACTACAGTAGTGACAGACCTGTTAACTTGGTGACAACAGTAGTGACAAACCTGCTAAGTCGGTGACTACAGTAGTGACAGACCTGCTAACTTGGTGATAACAGTAGTGACAGACCTGCTAACTTGACGACAACTGTAGTGACAGACCTGCTAACGTGGCAACAACTGTAGTGGCAGACCTGCTGACTTGGCAAAAACTGTAGTGGCAGACCTGTTAACTTGGTGACAACAGTAGTGGTAAACCTGCTAAGTCGGTGACAAAAGTAGTGGCAGACCTGTCAACTTGGTGACAACAGTAGTGGCAGACCTAATAACTCAGTGACAACAGTAGAGGTAGACCTGCTAACTCTGTGACAGTAGTAGTGGCAGACCTGCTAACTCGGTGACAAATGTAGTGCCAGACCTGTTAACTTGGTGACAACAGTAGTGACTGACCTGCAAATTTGGTGACAACAGTAGTTACAGACCTGCTAACTCAGTGACAAAAGTAGTGGCAGACCTGCAAACTTGGTGACAACAGTAGTTGCATACCTGTTAACTTGGTGACTACAGTAGTGACAGACCTGCTAACTTGGTGACAACCGTAGTGATAGACCTGCTAACTTGATGACAACTGTAGTGGCAGACCTGCTAACTTAGTGACAACAGTAGTTGCATACCTGTTAACTTGGTGACTACAGTAGTGACAGACCTGCTAACTTGGTGACAACCGTAGTGATAGACCTGCTAACTTGATGACAACTGTAGTGGCAGACCTGCTAACTTGATGACAACTGTAGTGGCAGACCTGCTAACTTGGTGACTACAGTAGTGACAGACCTGCTGACTTGGGAACAACTGTAGTGACAGACCTGCTGACTTGGCAACAACTGTAGTGGCAGACCTGTTAACTTGGTGACTACAGTAGTTGCATACCTGTTAACATTGTGACTACAGTAGTGACAGACCTGCTAACTTGGCGACAACCGTAGTGACAGACCTGCTAACTTGATGACAACTGTAGTGGCAGACCTGCTGACTTGGCAATAACTGTAGTTGCATACCTGTTAACTTGTTGACAACAGTAGTGGTAAACCTGCTAAGTCGGTGACTACAGTAGTGACAGACCTGCTAACTTGGTGACAACCGTAGTGATAGACCTGCTAACTTGATGACAACTGTAGTGGCAGACCTGCTAACTTGGTGACTACAGTAGTGACAGACCTGCTGACTTGGCAACAACTGTATTGACAGACCTGCTGACTTGGCAACAACTGTAGTGGCAGACCTGCTGACTTGGCAATAACTGTAGTTGCATACCTGTTAACTTGGTGACTACAGTAGTGGCAGACCTGCTAACTTGGCGACAACCGTAGTGACAGACCTGCTAACTTGATGACAACTGTAGTGGCAGACCTGCTGACTTGGCAATAACTGTAGTGGCATACCTGTTAACTTGGTGACAACAGTAGTGGTAAACCTGCTAAGTCGGTGACTACAGTAGTGACAGACCTGCTAACTTGGTGACAACTGTAGTGACAGACCTGCTAACTTGATGACAACTGTAGTGACAGACCTGCTGACTTGGCAATAACTGTAGTGGCATACCTGTTAACTTGGTGACAACAGTAGTGACAAACCTGCTAAGTCGGTGACTACAGTAGTGACAGACCTGCTAACTTGGTGACAACTGTAGTGACAGACCTGCTAACTTGGTGACAACAGTAGTGGCCGACCTGCTAACGTGGCAACAACTGTAGTGGCAGACCTGCTGACTTGGCAACAACTGTAGTGGCAGACCTGTTAACTTGGTGACAACAGTAGTGGCAGACCTGCTAAGTCGGTGACTACAGTAGTGACAGACCTGTTAACTTGGTGACAACAGTAGTGACAAACCTGCTAAGTCGGTGACTACAGTAGTGACAGACCTGCTAACTTGACGACAACAGTAGTGACAGACCTGCTAACTTGACGACAACTGTAGTGGCAGACCTGCTAACGTGGCAACAACTGTAGTGGCAGACCTGTTAACTTGGTGACAACAGTAGTGGTAAACCTGCTAAGTCGGTGACTACAGTAGTGGCAGACCTGTCAACTTGGTGACAACAGTAGTGACTGACCTGCAAATTTGGTGACAACAGTAGTTACAGACCTGCTAACTCAGTGACAAAAGTAGTGGCAGACCTGCTAACTTTCATATTGAGCGATAATTTGCTGGTGATGTCACAGGAAGTGATATGATTGTAACAAATGTACTATAATGTACATATTAGTTCCTCAGTTTTGACACCGATAATAAAAAGGTAGTGTTATTTTATTAGAATTTTTCTTCATTCTCTTGCTATCTTTATTTGAAAAAGAAGGAATCTAAGCTTAGGAGCCAGACCATTTTTGGTTCAGCACCCTGGATAGCGCTTGCTGATTGGTGGGTACATTTAGCCACCAATCAGCAAGCTCAACCCAGGTGCTGAACCAAATATGGGCCGGCTCGTAAGCTTAGATTCCTGCTTTTTTAAATAAAGATAGCAAGAGATCGAAGAAAAATTGATAACAGAAGTAAATTAGAAAATTGCTGAAAATTGCATGCTGTATCTGAATCACGAAAGAGAAAAATTGGGTTCAGTATCCCTTTAACATGACAAATGTAAACATTGCAATATCTGATTTTTTTATTTTATAGTGTGATTTTACTGATTTGGAAAACTCGTCACACTGTCACATGCAAATTGACAGCTATGTAGTGAGAAAGGAGGAGTCGTACAGGGTGGGACTGGTGTTGATGTCCTTCACAATATACATTTTTCAAAGCATTTTATTACTTTGTAATTCATCATCAAGCTAGGGACCATTAAATGGACTACAGTAAAGTTCTACATAGATAAAAAAAAAGCATTACAAAGGGGACAAAGAGGGTGCCTCTAAGGTGTGAATGTGGTTTCTGGCTGCCAGTCGCCCACTTCTGGCCCCTGGCAAGTCTGCATTCTGTCATTTGAGTCTCCAGTTTGCCAGGTTTCAACAACTAGTAGTTGATCATGTTATTCTTTAGATTTATCAATCCCAATAGAAAAGCATGTAAGTATCCGTTTGTCCCGTGCCATTATCATTTTCTCTTGCAGCATTTGTTTAACATAATATAAAACCTAAATAATATATTTGAGTTGGTTATGTAGACCTGCCTCTGTGATACTCTGTAAGCTCTCATTTAAGTGGCAATACACAATGCTGTTTTGTTTGTTATCCATTAAGTGAATGGTGTATATGGCCAAGGCACAGTAGCAGTAATGTATGATTTCACTGCTGCATTATAATCATGTGATAAGTGCAACTTAAAACTGCCAATTATGTCATAAGAGGGTTATCACCTTTTTCTTTTGTGAATGACTCCATAGATAAATGCAGGTTCTGCTTCCTCACAATCTCTGTCACACAAAGAGGAGCCTCAGATTGCTGGCTTAGATGCTTGTGCACCAGCCCTTGCAATCCTCAGCTCACATTGTTTTTTCTTAACAGTTTGAGAGGTTAGCAAGGACCTGATGAAGAGGAAGGTGGCAAAGAGAATGCAGAGATGTATAAATAAAGGGGAAGAATAAAATGAAGGATAAACAGGAGTGAGGGAATAATAAAGGAGGCAAGGTTAATGGAAAAAAAGAACATGAAAAACAAGTGGGAAGAAGAATGGAAGGAGTAAAGGGGAAGAGGGTGGAAGGAATAAAGGAATGGAGAGGGGAAGAAATGACATGAGGGGGAAGGGAGGACTGAAATGAGGGAGAAATGAATGAAGAGGGAGGAAGGAATGAAGCAAGTGAGAGATGAAGGAAGAAATTACATGAGGGGGAAGGGAGGACTGAAAGGTGGGTGAAATGAATGAAGAGGGAGGAAGGAATTAAGCAAGTGAGAGATGAAGGAAGGAATGACATGAGGGGGAAGGGAGGACTGAAAGGTGGGTGAAATGAATGAAGAGGGAGGAAGGAATTAAGGAAGTGAGAGATGAAGGAAGGAATGACATGAGGGGGAAGGGAGGACTGAAAGGTGGGATAAATGAATGAAGAGGGAGAAAGGAAGGAATGAAGCAAGTGAGAGATGAAGGAAGGAATGATATGAGGGGGGAGGGAGGACTGAAAGGTGGGAGAAATGAATGAAGAGGGAGAAAGGAATGAATGAAGAAAGTGAGAGATGAAGGAAGGAATGATATGAGGGGGAGGGAGGACTGAAAGGTGGGAGAAATGAATGAAGAGGGAGAAAGGAAGGAATGAAGCAAGTGAGAGATGAAGGAAGGAATGATATGAGGGGGAGGGAGGACTGAAAGGTGGGAGAAATGAATGAAGAGGGAGAAAGGAATGAATGAAGAAAGTGAGAGATGAAGGAAGGAATGATATGAGGGGGGGAAGGAGGACTGAAATGATGAAATGTTAGAGTCTGGAGAAATTAATTGAAAGGAGGAAGGAAGGAAGAAAAGGAGGGAGGAAGAAGGGGAGAAAGCAAGTGAACGGAATACAGCAAAAATGAAATAATAATAAGGAAATGGAATAGAAAGGAAGCTTATGGAGTAAGAAAAGGAAAAAGGTAAGATATAAACAGAAATGAACAAATGAGAGCAAGTAAGTAAATTAGAAAATCAAGCAGAGAGTAGACTGACAACTAATACATCAATGTAAATAAAAAGCAGAGATACACAGAGGACTCTGCAGGTCATATGCAGTTTACAACAGCAAACTAGGTTTACAAAGGGACATCTGTTCCATTACTTCAAGGCACTGTGGCTAATTATACCGCTACTGTTCTGAGAAATGACAGTGACTTATTCTCCGGCGGCCTGTAATGTAGGAGCGTGCACAGCTAGAGGAGAGCTGCACCGGAGAGAAGAGAGTCAGGGAGGTATCTATGTGTCTCTCATATCAAAATGCCACTGGGAAGTGGAGAGCAGCAGAAAGAAGTGTTAGCAACTGCAATGTGTGACTGATGGCATTTCAGCTCAGAGCAGCCCTTGATCCTGACAGCTGCCATTTCAGTGACAGCTACACAGCATCAAAAATGAAAAAAATAAACCAGCCCATTGATGCAAAGAGAGAAGGTGCAGAGAAATGTAACTCAGAATATGACCAGCTTTACTAAATGTGCAGCACTGTGCTCAAATGTGACTGTTCTCCAGTTCCAATACAAAATATATTGTATTTACACTTCCTGTGTTATGATTATGTTCCATAAGATTCCAATGTACTGTTTAGTAAAGATTATATTACAAAATATTATCACCATTACCTGTATATACTACTAGGGCAAGATTACTATTAAGCGGTCTCAGAATTGCATTCCTCATAAATTAATTTAATTAACGGGACATTAAACTGCTGGGTACAAATACAGTAGTGTGGATACCAATCACCATGCTATTTTTTACCCTGTGTCTGCAGCTACCTTTAAACCCCTTACTGGTTGATCAAGTCCCACATCTTCATACTGGGAGCCATCTTGGTGCTCGGGTATTCTTGCACTCTATGAAAGAAGCAGTGAACATTCACAGCTTAGTGACACTGACAGCTGCACTTAGGGTTATGGTTCATGATACAGAACAGGCGCTATTTTACATTTTTGCAGCGGCTACTTTGCTCTATATTATTCATGTGGCCTTTTTGTATATATATTATATATGTTTTAAATTGGTTAAAAAAAAATGCAAAAAAATCATTAAAAAAAAAATATGACTGTGTATTGTGCTAACATGAAGTGAAAAAGCTGTAAAAAAAAGCCGGCAACATCACTGATCTTTAAATGTTCACCACTTTTGACACAGGATGCAAGTAGGGTTGCCAGGTGTCCAGTATTCAACTGGACAGACCAATATTTTAGAAGGCTATCCAGGACATACTTGAAAACAAGAGACATCTCAATGTATCCTTCCTGGTAAAATATTTTATAAATAAATAAAATCTTTACAAAATACTTGACACTTAAATGTCTAGTTCACTGAAATCCATGGGTTTTGGTTAAACGTAAAAGGCTTTATAGATTAGATATATGGTGCAGAAAGAAATGAGCGACAGTCAAGGACGTCCAATCACAACTTTTTATGTGTGGTGCAGCAGCTGAAGAGGTAAAATAATTGATTTGTATGTTAATAGCAGCCATGGGGTAAAATGACTGCTCACTTGTGAAATATTATTATAGTTAAATTAAAAGTGGGGACTTTTTGTTGGGGTGGGGGTGTTGTGTGACCCTATCTACCATTGTGCCCAGTCACCTAGAAACTGTATTTTTGTAGTGGACAGCTGGCAACCCTAGGTGCATGAATATATGAGCTCCAAGATGGCAGTGAGTAGGAAAAAGTCCCACAAACTGGCACCTATAAAGGGTTCAAATAAGAGGATGGCTCTGATGAGCGCTTGTAGGCACAGGAAGGGAAATAACAGCATGGTTAGTGGTAACAATGTGCTTATTCCACACTTACTAGTAATAGAGGAGATCACATTTAGTTAAACAGACATGGAACTCAGATAGAGCATGGGATTTCAAACAACTTTCTAATTTACTTCTATTAGCAATTTTCTTCGTTCTCTTGTTTTTTGTTGTTGAAAAGCAGGGATGTATGCTTAGGAGCAGGCCCATTTCTGGAGTACTATATGGCAGCAGTTTTGCAAGAATGTTATCCATTTGCAAGGGCAATAGATTCCTGCCATTCAGTGCTTCAGATGCGTAGGTATCATGGGAATGAAGTAAATGTTATCATAGGAAGGAAAGCGGAAACTTTCTTTTAAATTGTACGCTCCGTCTGAATCACAAAAGAAAATGTTTGGCTTCAAATACCTTTAAATATTCTGCATATTGCTTGACCCTGCTACACGCTACGCAGCAATTACCTACAGCAGTGCACAAACGTGTTTATAGCTAGCCCATATTAGCTACAATCAATAAAAATAAAATAAACATAGTTACCAGGCTTTTCAAGTAGTTTATTCATGATTTGCAAACCTGCACATTGTACTAACAAAGTGGCAGTTCTAAATGCTATTAAATAAAGTATATATTTTGCAATTCAGTGTTTCATTTCTTATCTATACCCTGAATTTCAAACATCTATCTATCTTTATTTAACTTTATTAAAGGGACACTGAACCCAAAACATTTTTTCTCATGATTCAGATAGAGCAGTGATTTTCAACATTTTTTTTGCCGTGGCACACTTTTTTACATTTAAAAATCCTGTGGCTCACCACCATCCCAAAATTTTACAAAATCACACATTGTAGCCTAATAAAGCATATATATATATATATATATATATATATATATATATATATATATATATATATACATATACTGTACTGTGCTGTCATGCCATGCCTCCTACAAACTATACGTGACATATTGACATAATGATTGTCTGTGAATGAATGTCAATATGTCATGGTTGTAAATGATGCCTGATGAGCCTGTCACATACCTCACAATATTTCAAAATTTGAAAGGACACCCCCGCAATGGGAAAAGTCCCCCCCCCCCCGCAAACTGGGAAAAGTGTTATCTGTGGAGCACAAGATTATATGTGGAGCATGGTATACTGTTCTGGAGGAGGAGCAAAGCTGCGCCAGCATGCATGGGGGATTGAAGTGTTGTGTGGTGCTGCGTGTAGAGCCGGCACTAGGCACGTGTTGTGGGGGTTCCTTCCAAGTGTGAACAAGTGTCGGGGAGGCGAGCTGCCGCTGCACAGTAACCCTCAGTCATCATCTCACTCAAAATAAAAAAACGGCCCAGAGTAAAAAACAAGCAAAATTTAAAAAATGTCACACTATTGTCAGTCTGCCACGGCACACCTGAGGATCTCTCACGGCACACTAGTGTGCCACGGCACACTGATTGAAAAACACTGAGATAGAGCATGCAATTTTAAGCAACTTTCTAATTTACTCCTATTATCAATTTTTCTTCGTTCACTTGCTATCTTTATTTGAAAAGAAGGCATCTAAGCTTCTTTTTTGGTTTAGACCTCTGGACAGCACTTTTTTATTGGTGGATGAATTTATCCACCAATCAGCAAGAATAACCCAGGTTATTCACCAAAAATGGGCCGGCATCTAAACTTACATTCTTGCATTTCAAATAAAGATACCAAGAGAATGAAGAAAATTTGATAATAGGAGTAAATTAGAAAGTTGCTTAGAATTGCATGCTCTATCTGAATCATGAAAGAAATAATTTGGGTTTAGTGTCCCTTTAAATATTTGAATTTTCAGCACACTCTTCTAATTCCTCATTATCATGACGATAAACAACTACTGCAGATTAACTCATTAATTTGCTTATATTATTACAAGTAATGAAAACACTTTACATTTCTAATTAGTCTTGTTGTTACTGACACAAACACTGTATAAAAAAACAGAAAGAGAACATAATAGCTATTACCGATTTTCTAATATTTTATTTTTACAGAGATTTTAAAAATATTTGAAAATATAAATGAAAATGTATTTTGTTTACGGGAAAGAAAAAGTCATTGAAAACAAATATGGGCTGTTAGGAACAGGAACGTATTGAACTTGATTACAATCACTGTAACATATACGTTTAGAGGACTGAAGGCTTGATCATTGATTGACCTACACTTCTAGAACACACTGTCACGGATTATCAGAAAACTCTATGATTCGTTAAAGGGGCATTTAACTCATTATTGAATGCCCAATACCACGTTTTTTTCATGAGTGGGACAAAAAAGCTTTGCAATGCTCTTTCATTATTTATTGTTTAAGATTTCCCTGTAATTTATAAAAAAAATATAGTTATTTTTATTTTCCCCTTGTGACGCTTACGTGCATTTCCTGGACACAACCCTGACACTCCTGTACAGCAGTGACGTGCAGTGACGTCAGAGGCTGGTGAGGCAGTGGCTAGGATACGCCTTCATTCTTTAGATATCCTTTGTTGAAGAAATAGCAATGCACATGGGTGAGCCAATCACATGAGGTATCTATGTGCAGCCACCAATCAGCAGCTACTGAGCATATTTAGATATGATTTCCAACAAAGGATATCAAAAGAATGAAGACAATTAGATATTAGATGCAAATTGGAAAGTTATTTAAATTTGCATATGAGTTTTCATGTCCCTTTAAATGGTGTCTTGGAAAACTGGTCAACTTAGTAAACATCTGATTTTAGTCTAAAAGGATTGTAACAGAAACTCTTGCCAGATAACACAATGCTTGCTCTGATTATGAGATCTAGAAATCCATGCCCATTAAAATATGTTTAAAACATACTTTTTACTTTAATGCTGCAAATTATGCTTATAGATTCTTTCATTATTCAGTAAATATAAAAATGTCTTGATCCAGTGGCGGCTGGTGAAATTTAATGATGGTGGGGCGCTTGACCCCACCCCTTTAAATAAAGCCACACCATCAGATGGCACTACCAATTCATTAATTAAATAAATAAAAGGTAGACAGAAACACAGAAAAGCACTCGGGGGGGGGGGGGAAGGGAGAGAGAGACGGGAGGAGAGAGACACAGAGGGTTAGAGAGAGAGAGAAAGAGAGAGAGAGAGAGAGAGAGAATCACACACAGAGGGTTAGAGAGAGAGAGAAAGACACACACAATCACACACAGAGGGTTAGAGAGAAAGAGAGAGATACAATCACACACAGAGGGTTAGAGAGAGAGAAATAAAGAGAGAGAGACACAATCACACACAGAGGGTTAGAGAGAGAGAAAGGGACACAATCACATACAGAGGGTTAGAGAAAGAGACACAATCACACACACAGGGTTAGAGAGAGAGAAAGAGAGACACAATCACACACAGAGGGTTAGAGAGAGAGAGAAATAGAGAGAGACACAATCATACACAGAGGGTTAGAGAGAGAGAGAGAGAGAGAGAGAGAAAGAGAGAGAGACACAATCACATACAGAGGGTTAGAGAGAGAGAGAAAGAGAGAGAGACACAATCATACACAGAGGGTTAGAGAGAGAGACACACACAATCACACACAGAGGGTTAGAGAGGGTGAGAGAGAGAGAGAGAGAGAGAGAGTGAGAGAGAGAGAGAGAGACACAATCACACACACAGGGTTAGAGAGAGAGAGAAAGAGAGAGACACAATCACACACAGAGGGTTAGAGAGAGAGAGAAAGAGAGACACAATCACACACAGAGGGTTAGAGAGAGAGAGAGAGAGAAAGAGAGAGAGACAACACAATCACACACAGAGAGTTAGAGAGAGAGAGAGAATGAGAGAGAGAGAGACACAATCACACACAGAGGGTTAGAGAGAGAGAGACACAATCACACACAGAGGGTTAGAGAGAGAAAGAGAGAAAGATACACAATCATACACAGAGGGTTAGAGAGAGAGAAAGAGAGAGACAATCACACACAGAGGGTTAGAGAGAGAGAAAGAGAGAGAGAGAGAGACACAATCACACACAGAGGGTTAGAGAGAGAGAGAGAAAGAGAGAGACACAATCACACACAGAGGGTTAGATAGAGAGAGAGAGAGAGAGAGAGAGAGGCACAATCATACACAGAGGGTTAGAGAGAGAGAGAGAGAGAGAGAGAGAGGCACAATCACACACAGAGGGTTAGAGAGAGAGAGACACAATCACACACAGAGGGTTAGAGAGAGAGAAAGAGAAAGAGAGAGAGACACAATCACACACAGAGGGTTAGAGAGACACATAAGGGATGAGAGAGTCAGAGGGGGAGGAAGAGAGACAGAGAGAGAAAGAGACCATGGGGGAGAACAACACATAAGGAGAGAGATGGATAGAGAGAGAGACACACACACACAAGGGGGGGAGGGACCACTGCATTTTTAAATAATAAAGCAGCAGAGCTACAGAGAGTTCATAAAGTGAGACTATACATTAGTGTGAAGTACAGAGGCAAGCTGCTAAGTTAGTGGGTGTAAAGTTTGAGTAAACAAAATACAAAAACGATCCTTTGCTGTAAAAGAGTAAAAAAACACTAAACCACATTCATTAAATTATCATTTTCACTAACAGAATCCCTTTCAGTAAAATCTTACTTTAATAAGATGTGGCTGAAACACTGCTCTCTCTGCCTCTCTTCCTGCTCTGTATAAGGATTCAGGAAGTGACAGTGGCACATTCCACTGCACTTAGAGGGGAAGAACAGAACTCTCTTTTTCACTTTAGCAAAGCTAGCAGGTTCACAGGACAGCAAAAAAATATATGAAAGTTGTTTTTTTCTGTTTTTGTTTTGTTTTATATGATTTAACATCCAGTCACAACCCTAGGTTCCACTTACTAATGCCTCTCACTGGATTGGTTCAGCCCAAATAGGACTGCCTCAAATAAGCAGTTAATGGGCCATGCAATGATCTTAACCACTTTCATCCAGTAGATGGCGCAGCATGTTGTGTAATGGTGGGCAGACCTGCTTGTGCCTCTCCATTGCACAACATGTAGCTGTGAGAAAAAAAAATGCTGGGGAAAAAAAATTACAATTTTTTTTTTAAAGCCAATAAAAAAATATATATATTTTTGTCCATATGAGAGGTGAAGCACTGCCTCACCTGCCTCTAGTGACTGCACACCACTGCTGTACAGTGATTGATTGATAAATACAGGCGCTCATTTACAGCTGACCTTAATTAACCACAGAAAAGGAGATAGCATAAACAACACCTGAGAAATTTTCAAGCAGTGTGTGTTCTTGGACAGCATAACAATCCAAATTTGTAAATAAAAATCTGTGACTCATATCCTATTTAATAATATATGAGCACTAAGAGGCCACCTACCAAAATAAATGTATGTGTTTTTTTCTGACAGTCAAATTATCATTACAGTTTCCCTTAAAGGGACATTCTAGACAAAATTAAACTTTCATGATTCAGATAGGGCGTGTAATTTTAAACAGCTTTCCAATTTACTTTTATCATCAAATTTGCTTTATTCTCTTGATATTCTTAGTTGAAATCTAAACCTAGGTAGGCTCATATGCTACTTTCTAAACCCTTGAAGGCCACCTCTTATCTGAATGCATTTGACAGTTTTTCACAGCTAGAGGGCGTTATTTCATATGTGCCATATAGATAACATTGTGCTCACACCCATGGAGAGGACACTGATTGGCTAAAATGCAAGTCTATCAAAAGAACTGAAATAAGGGGGCAGTCTGCAGAGGCATAGATACAAGGTAATCACAGTGGTAAAAAGTGTATTAATATAACTGTGTTGGTTATGCAAAACTGGGTAATGGGTAATAAAGGGATTATCTATCTTTTTAAACAATAACAATTCTGAGTAGACTATCCCTTTAAAGGGAGATGACTATTTTAATTAGATGTTTAGAAATTAGATCATTCCAAATATGTCACTGTTTTTTTTTTTAATATTTGTTCCTGTGCTGAATAAACTTTTCTTTCGTTCTTACAGAGTATTCTTCCTGTCCACTAATATAGACAAAAGGTTTGTTCCAGTCAACCAATAAGCATTACGAAAGCAGCACAGGTTGCAAATAAATGTGTTTTACTTGTTATTTTCAAAACACATTTTAACAGCTTAGACTTCAATAACATTTTTGGTGTTAACTTTTATTTGCACAATTTTTGCTCTCAGTTTCCCTTTAATATGTCAAATCATCATTTTTTTATTATTAAAGAAAATTATATTTAAAGCCTGAACTTGATATTTTAAATGAATTACTGTATCATAAGATATGTATGTACCTTTTTTCCCTTTAATATGTGTCAATAACATGTTGTCAGATTGGATTAAGAATCTAGTTTTGGTTAGTTATAGTTAGATTAATAATAATAATAATAATAATAATAATAAAACCCCAATGCATTGGATACAATGTATAATTGTTTGTTTTTAAATTTATTGGAAGTATCTTAAAGTTATAACTGATATTTTTTCTGACATGTATACTGCTATATTTGATTTAATAACTACTGTCAGGGCCGCCACTAGAAATGTTGGGGCCCCTGACTCAACCATTGATCAGCCCCCCCCCTCCTTTGACACGTGCAATTTTTGACCAAGTGACTAAAACGTATATGCACTTTATTCTTAAGTGTCTATTTAAACTTGGAAATGTTGTAAAGGTAGTAACATACACTGAAACACACACACACTCACACATAAGGATTCACATATAGACACTCTAGCAAACATGCAAAGAAACTCAGACACAGACACCCAAACAGACACTTAGCACTTGTTTACATTGACCTGACAAGTAATGAGGTAAACTACAGTTTTGTAAAAAAAAGGAGATTTAGAAAACAAAATATGGAGTTCTGATTATCTTTTTGTAAAGGAAGATGACAACTAAATTATGACAACAGCATGCAGTGGCTGAAAGAAAGGGCCCTGAACTGCCTAAACAATAATTTAAAGGTTAAATGGTAGATTAGTGACTTCCGGAAAGGTCTCATTAGTCTCAAAGTCTGTAGAAAGATGTGAATAATCAGTATTAAGGTCAAAATGTCCTAAAAAGGAACAGACAATGGACACACACACACAAACTCAAACTTGCACATACACCCAAGGAAACACCAACAGAGACAGCCTCAGAAAACACACAAAGACATACACACACACACACACACACACACAGAGACACCCACAGAAAGCACACAAAGACATACACACACATAAAGACAACCACATAAAACACAGAAAGACATACATACACACACCCTGACTGAGACATCCACAGAAAACACACAAAGACATACACACACCCTCACAGAGACACCCACAGAAAATACACACCCTCACAGAGACATCCACAGAAAACACAGACATACATACACACACACACCCTCACAGAGACATCCACAGGAAACACAGACATACACACCCACCCTCACAGAGGCATCCAGAGAAAATACACAAAGACAAACACATGCCCACTCTCACAGAGACACCCATAGAAAAAGCTCAAAGACATATGCACACACCCTCACAGACATCCAAAGAAAATGCACAAGGACATACACACCCACCCTCACAGAGATTCCAACAGAAAAAAATACATAGACACTCATAGAGACACAAACCAAAGCACAAAGACATAAACACAGACACCCACAGAAACACTCACAGGAGGAAACATTTATGCACCTTGCATCCCCTTAATCAACAGTGTGCGACATGCATGATAAAAAAAATGCAGAAATTAAGAGATCACTTTTTAAAGAATCATATTTGTAAATGTACAAACAAAAATAATTCTGTGAATTCAAAATTTTACATTAATGATCTGGGTAGATGGCTAGATGAAGAAAAGTACTTTTAGAAGGTTGACATATGTTTGTTTGATTTTTTCCCCATTTTCCCCAACCAAGAGCACCACTTCAAATATAGTGTACAAATGTTCACATCTGTCAGCTGTACTTGTGGATTTTGAAAATGCGGTACTCTATATGGTCTTGGTGGAACCATAAGCTGTGGTACCCATACCATTAGATCTGGTTAAATGCAGGATTTAAGTTTGTTGGTATGCATTTCAAAATTAAGTCAGCTGTAGTGTAAACTGAACAGTTTTAATTTAACCTGTTTAATTTCAAACACTGAGCAATCTTAGTCTGAGAGTATAACATGTTATTCAGATGTAAAAATCTTAGATAAAATGCCTCCTTGTATCTGGAAAGTCCTTGCATAAAGGGGTAGTAAACTGTAATGTAATATACAGGGAGTGCAGAATTATTAGGCAAATGAGTATTTTGACCATATCATCCTCTTTATGCATGTTGTCTTACTCCAAGCTGTATAGGCTCGAAAGCCTACTACCAATTAAGCATATTAGGTGATGTGCATCTCTGTAATGAGAAGGGGTGTGGTCTAATGACATCAACACCCTATATAAGGTGTGCATAATTATTAGGCAACTTCCTTTCCTTGGGTCAAAAGGGTCAAAAGAAGGACTTGACAGGCTCAGAAAAGTAAAAAATAGTGAGATATCTTGCAGAGGGATGCATCACTCTTAAAATTGCAAAGCTTCTGAAGCGTGATCATCGAACAATCAAGCGTTTCATTCAAAATAGTCAACAGGGTCGCAAGAAGCGTGTGGAAAAACCAAGGCGCAAAATAACTGCCCATGAACTGAGAAAAGTCAAGCGTGCAGCTGCCAAGATGCCACTTGCCACCAGTTTGGCCATATTTCAGAGCTGCAACATCACTGGAGTGTCCAAAAGCACAAGGTGTGCAATACTCAGAGACATGGCCAAGGTAAGAAAGGCTGAAAGACGACCACCACTGAACAAGACACACAAGCTGAAACGTCAAGACTGGGCCAAGAAATATCTCAAGACTGATTTTTCTAAGGTTTTATGGACTGATGAAATGAGAGTGAGTCTTTATGGGCCAGATGGATGGGCCCGTGGCTGGATTGGTAAAGGGCAGAGAGCTCCAGTCCGACTCAGACGCCAGCAAGGTGGAGGTGGAGTACTGGTTTGGGCTGGTATCATCAAAGATGAGCTTGTGGGGCCTTTTCAGGTTGAGGATGGAGTCAAGCTCAACTCCCAGTCCTACTGCCAGTTTCTGGAAGACACCTTCTTCAAGCAGTGGTACAGGAAGAAGTCTGCATCCTTCAAGAAAAACATGATTTTCATGCAGGACAATGCTCCATCACACGCGTCCAAGTACTCCACAGCGTGGCTGGCAAGAAAGGGTATAAAAGAAGAAAATCTAATGACATGGCCTCCTTGTTCACCTGATCTGAACCCCATTGAGAACCTGTGGTCCATCATCAAATGTGAGATTTACAAGGAGGGAAAACAGTACACCTCTATGAACAGTGTCTGGGAGGCTGTGGTTGCTGCTGCACGCAATGTTGATGGTGAACAGATCAAAACACTGACAAAATCCATGGATGGCAGGCTTTTGAGTGTCCTTGCAAAGAAAGGTGGCTATATCGGTCACTGATTTGTTTTTGTTTTGTTTTTGAATGTCAGAAATGTATATTTGTGAATGTTGAGATGTTATATTGGTTTCACTGGTAAAAATAAATAATTGAAATGAGTATATATTTGTTTTTTGTTAAGTTGCCTAATAATTATGCACAGTAATAGTCACCTGCACACACAGATATCCCCCTAAAATAGCTAAAACTAAAAACAAACTAAAAACTACTTCCAAAAATATTCAGCTTTGATATTAATGAGTTTTTTGGGTTCATTGAGAACATGGTTGTTGTTCAATAATAAAATTAATCCTCAAAAATACAACTTGCCTAATAATTCTGCACTCCCTGTATATCATTTGTGTATTGAGGAGGAAACATTTCTGCATGGTTTTAAATATAGAATTTCTACAGCATTGTCAAATAAGCATACACTGCTGCTAAAAAAATGTGTTTTTATGGACCCCTGGCCCTACCATACATCTACTACCACACTGAAGTTACAATCTTAAATTGCACAAAGAAATAAAAAACATTTGCTAAGTAATTCCTACCTCCTCTGCAAATGAAAGTGATCAGCCATCTGACTCAGGCACACACTGTACAAATAAAGTGCCAAGTCTGTCTCAAACTGTGCATAGTGGTTTAGTGCACACTCAGAAATCCTCTCAAATGCTAATACTTTACTCCTTGTAATAACATTTCCCATGCTCAATTAGCACTCTGCTGTTGTACCAACTGGTGGCTGCCAAAAATTTTTTTAAAAATATATATATATTTTTTTTTAGTTCTTGCCTCATGGGCCCCCCCTAGCCCATTGGGCCCCTGACAGGAGTCACCCCTGTCACCCCTGACTACTGTAATATGTTATCTCTTTCTTTTGTGATGAGATGATGTGTATGTTGTATACTTGTATTCATTATTGGTTATAAATAAATAAACAAAAAATAAAGAAAATATCATATTTCCACCTTTAAAAACCTGCCACTATAATTTCATTGGAAATAACTAATTATAATATACACAGTGTTTCTTTTATGGAGTAAATATTGAACTGAAATAATAAACGTAATGAATGTTTATTTTCAGTAAAGAAATATGTAATTAGAGCACCTGCTGCTGTTTGGTTTGGTTTTTCTCCTTTTTTTTTAAATAACACACAATGGGAAAACAAAAGTGACCCTCCACATTATAACAATACATTTGTTTTCAGGGCCAAACAAAAGATGACTTGGAAGGACATAATGGTAAAGCCACTGAGGTGGCTGTACAGAGTGATAATCCACGAATCTCACTGTAACAGCTGCTGGAGGATTGGGCAGTGCAGAAACATTTTACCAGAGCTCAATTTAGAACAACCAGTTTGATTCTGCAATATAATGCTGAAGGAACAATAGCAGGAACATACAGTAGGAGTGAATATAGGTCATTGATCTATTTTAGACTTATGGAACATAGTTTTTTAACCCTTTGGTTGACAGAGGGGGTGCAGCACATTACTATGCTATGCATTGAAAATATCTATAACAACCAAGTGGTTACTGGAAGCTTGAAGTCACTATGCATTAAAGGGATATGAAACCCAAAACGTTTTATTTTGTGATTCAGATAGAGCATACAATTTAAAAAAAGTTTCCAATTTACTTCTATTATCAAATTTACTTCATTCTTATGGTGTTCTTTATCGCTTTGATAATAGAACTAAATTAGTAAGTTGTTTAAAATTGCATGCTCTATCTGAATTATGAAAAACATATTTTGGGCTCCATGTCCCTTTAAATAATTAATATAGGACTTTTCCATTTTTTTTAAGGAAGCTCTTAAAGATAAAGTAAGCAAAGGATTTTCCCATTTAATATAATTATGTATATATTTATAAAGACACACACACAAAATAAAAAATAATGCATAGATACTTTCTATGAGAAGAGCAACGATATTTTACAATGGCACCATAATCCAGTCACAGTTTCTTGCAATTTATAACAGTGGAGCAAACTTTTTTGTCAGGTGTGCCAAATTAAAACTTAATAGTGCCCAGGTGAGCTGCTGCTTTGGTTTCCCCTACGCTTGTTTAACTGTCTCTCATGCACTGTGCAGTGAGAGTAAACAGAGAATAGCACTGGGTCTAAATGCCACACTGCTTGGCAGCAGGAAAAAATGTAACAAGCTCAGCAGCAAATGCCATGTTGGCCCTCATGCTGTATTCTGACAAAGAACATGAACGTTCTGCTTAAACTGCTCTTAAGGAAAGACCAGACATTTTAATCTAAAATGATAGTTTCTTCAAAATTCCACCAAGTAGCTCTGACTTGTTATACTCTTTTCAAAGCACGATACAAAACAATAATAAAGAAGATATTTGACTGGTATTTCAAACCCACCACTAAATCAACAAGTCAGTTTGAGGTTTAACCTGTGTTACATGCTTAAGGCCCTTAAAATGAATATGTCCCAAAAGACCCCATTATTGCTGCCAGGGTTCACTACATGTCCTGGTATCTAATTAGGCGTGCACAGCATTTGGACAGATTATTTTGCAGTTCCAAAACTCCATAAAGTTCCATGTACACATTTTTACCTATCCATAAGAATTTCTCTTTTTCTAGAACATTTCAACAATAATAAAAAAATAAATATATACCAAACTAGAAAAATATCCATTAATGTAGATACAATCCCAGTCTGCACTGGCCTTTGCTATGGTATGTGCCAGCTATATACCAACATGATTATTGTTTTACAAAACAACTCCCCTGGATCTCCTGTGAAAGGCAGTCACACAATACTGTTGGCACTTGTTTATGTTATTATGGATGAGATACTACCAAAGCAATGGTCTATTTCTATACTGCCTGTGCAAACCCTGGAGCATTTGCCCTTCCCCCCTGTTCAGCTCTGGATGAATCAAATATAGGTGCCGGAATTTGTTTCTCAGCCTTGCAGGATGCATGACAGGAGATCAATCAAGCATTTGCTCTTCTTTAACAGATCTTATTCTGCCACACACAGGCAGCACAAGAAGGAGAGAGAGGAGGGGAGCTTGAATCCAAAGAAATGACATATTTCATCTTCTTGAAGAGACATGTAGCACTTGGCAGTTAACCCATCCTGCAGCCAAACAGCTGCAATATCATGAGTGCTTTGTCAGTCCCTTGACTAGGAACAAAACATGCTTGTGATTTACAGAGGTGTATTACTGTAAAGTAACCCTGCAATATTTAGCAGATAACAGAATGATCATATACAGTATTTTATAAATTGTATTATAGAGCAATATTAATCTATATGACACATGGTCAACAGCTGTTATATTTGCCTCACTAGCCTGTGAGAGTTCTACAAGCTTGTCAGCTGTTTTATATGTGCTCCCCCAAATGTTTTATTATGGTAAAATACCACTGACCTCTCGTAGACCCCAAATGTGCCTGAATCTGCAATCATTAAATGTAAACCACACGTTAACATAAAATGCTGATGACATATCAGACAACTATATTCACTAGGGTGACACTTCTCCAGTATAATTCATTCCTACAATTATCTATGAGGCCCATTCACTAAAGTTTAGAAAAAATTGTGAGCTTTAGTGAATAGGCTCTAGAGCAGAAGAGAGCAGTGAAGAAAGTGGAAATGCTGGCGCTTTATAAAGGATAATAATAATACTGTCCTGGTCTTACTAAATAAATCTTGGGCGGTGGGAGGGGGGGTTGCTTTCCTTTCAGTCTGTCACATTATCATTAATACACAAACCTAGGCAATTCTTGATATTCTTGGCACCTGATATACTAATTTATCTTTATTTAGGAGTTGATTCCAGTAAAACAGGT
>NC_069500.1:1065356431-1065507993 GCF_027579735.1 Bombina bombina | reverse complement strand
AAAAAAAAAAAAAAAATTAAGAAAAATTAAAAAAAAAAAAAAAAATTATTAAAATTAAAAATTTAAAACAAAAAAAAAATTAAAAAAAAATTTAAAATTAAAAATACAAAATTAATTTAAAAAAAAAAAAAAAATTAAAAAAAATTAAGAAAAATTAAAAAAAATTTTTTTTTTTTTTTATTAAAAATTAAAAAAAAAAAAAAAATTATTAAAAATTAAAAAAAATTAAAAAAAGACATATATAGATTTTATAGCCTTCGTAGCTGTACTTATAAATAACTTTCACAAAAAGTGATGGATTTCAAAATCTTTATTAAGACCATTGGGTATGAAGCTATCCATAATATGGATCCACTTCATTTCAATTGTCCCAATCTATTCTGTGTGTCTCCTCCCTTCCAATTCTGTTCTAATTTCCTAATGCCCAGAAATTCCAAATCCTTTTACATTTCTATTGTGCTTTTTATCAAAGTGAGACGATACTGTATGATTAGCATAACCCTTTTCAATATTGTAAATATGCTCATTCATCCTAATTTTTAGAAGTCTAGAGGTACGCCCTATATAGATTAAATTGCATGAGCATCGTAACATGTATATTACGTTTTTTGCTATTGCAAGTAATAAATTGATCTATACTTGTACTCCCTTTTGTTATCTCCAGAAAAATTGTTTTACAGAATTTGGAGTTTTTTTCATAAATTTGCAAGCATTGCAGAATTGACACTTTCTAAAAACCCATTTCAGATGGTAGCAACCAATTTTTTTACTTTGTTGTTGTCTACTTCTTTAATACATTGGGATTAGTTGAAAACTTAAGATTGGGAACCTTTCTAAAAATTATGTTAGGTCCATCGCCTAAAAATTCATTTAATGCTGCATCTCTTTGTGAGAATTCCCCAGTGTTTTTGTATGATGTTCCTAAGTTTCTCCACTCTGCGTGGCTAAGTTGGAAGATAAGTCTATTTTGCTAGTTTATCATCAGTGAATTTCTTATTTTTGATTTTATATTTTAATAAAATCTGACCTGTCCATGTTGGTTACTTCTTCTATTTTTCATCTAGAATATTAGCTGGTTAATTTTTCTCTAAAAAACGTTTTTTTAGGATTTGAGATTGAACCTGTATACATATCTTGTTCTTTACAATTACGGTCTCAGTCGAACGAATTGACCTTTGGGGACATTTTTAAGCCAATGTTTTTGATGACAACTTTGAGGCTTATGTAATTGTTTACGTCTATGCTTTTAAAAAAGTTTTTCGACTTCAACATTTCATTCTCAATGTATATTTCAAGGTCTAAAAATTCTACCTTGGTTTGACTATAATTCCAAGTTAGAGCTACATTGAACTCATTTTGTTTTTCAAATATTCCATGAAATTCAAGTAATTGGTTCTCACTTCCTGACCATATGAAGAAAAGGTCATCTATGTAGCGATGATAAGGACACCAGATATTGCGCCCAGCTAGAGTTGTAAAATATATTGATTTTTCCCAATTGGCCATATATAAATTGGCATAGCTGGGGCGCAAATCTGGTGCCCATCGCTGTGCCTCCTACTTGCAAATAGTATTGGTGGTTGAACCAAAAGTAGTTGGTTTCTAGAATTATAGCTATGCTGTCTAATATAAACTCAAGTTTGTTTCTTATCCAAAGAGTCATCTTTTTCTAGGATGTTTTTTACTGAAGCTATGCCAAGATTTTTTGTCTATTATGGTATAAAGTGACGTGACATCACTAGTCACCAACCACCAATTTGGATTCCACTCAAGTTTTTCTAAAAGGTTAAGGATACTTAAGGTATCTTTCAAATATGATTTTGTCTTTACGACATAAGTCTGTAAAAATTGGTCTATATATGCCGATAAGTTGCTTGTGAGGGAATTAACCCCTGACACTATGGGTCTACCCGGGGGGTTAGATGGATCCTTGTGTATTTTCGGCAGTATATAAAAAGTGGGGTTTTTGGAAATTGGTTTGTAGATATATTGATATTCTTTTTTATTCACATGCCTGTTTTTAAGCCTTTTTCCAAGTGAAGTTCAAGTCTTTTTTTAAATTTTATTATTGGATTACTATCAATTTCGATATATACCTCAGTGTTTTTAAGTTGTCTAAGACATTCCTCATTGTATTTAGTTTTATCCATGATAACTGTCCCTCCGCCCTTGTCCGCAGGCTTTATGACTATCTTATCATTCATTTTTAAATCTGCCAAGGCTGTTTGTTCTAGTTTAGTGAGATTGGAACCATAATTAATTTTCATATTTTTAATATCCCTATGTACTAGTTCTAAGAATGTCTCCAAAGGTGCTGATTTGCACTGTGTGGGATTAAAGGAGGACTTTTTATGTACCTCTATATGTTTATATTTATTTATTTCTATAGAACTGTTACTGATTATGGGATTGTTAGTAAAAAACTTTTTTATGCATAGATTTCTAATAAACTTCTGAATTCCTATAAAGGCTTCAAATTTATTCATTCTGTAACTGGGAGCAAAATTTAGCCCTTTGTTTAAGACAGAGGTTTGGGCTTCTGATAGTGTGGTACTCGACAGATTGAAAATACCATTGATCTATACTGTACTCCCTTTTGTTATCTCCAGAAAAAAATTTTTTACAGAATTTTGGAGTTTTTTTCATAAATTTGCAAGCATTGCAGAATTGACACTTTCTAAAACCCATTTCAGATGGTAGCAACCAATTTTTTACTTTGTTGTTGTCTACTTCTTTAATACATTGGGATAGTTGAAACTTAAGATTGGGAACCTTTCTAAAAATTATGTTAGGTCCATCGCCTAAAAATTCATTTAATGCTGCATCTCTTGTGAGAATTCCCCAGTGTTTTTGTATGATGTTTCCTAAGTTCTCCACTCTGCGTGCTATGTTGGAAGATAAGTCTATTTGCTAGTTTATCATCAGTGAATTTCTTATTTTTGATTTTATATTTTAATAAATCTGACCTGTCCATGTTGGTTACTTCTTCTATTTTTTCATCTAGAAAATTAGCTGGATAATTTTTCTCTAAAAAACGTTTTTTTAGGATTTGAGATTGAACCTTATACATATCTTGTTCTTTACAATTACGTCTCAGTCTAACGAATTGACCTTTGGGGACATTTTTAAGCCAATGTTTTTGATGACAACTTTCGAGGCTTATGTAATTGTTTACGTCTATGCTTTTAAAAAAGTTTTTCGACTTCAACATTTAATTTTTCTTAATTTTTCTTAATTTTTTTTTTTTTTAATTAATTTTTTTAATTTTTAATTTTTAATTTTTTTTTTTGTTTGTTTTTAATTTTTAATTTTAATAATTTTTTTTTTTTTTTTTAATTTTTCTTAAATTTTTTTTTTTTTTTTGTCCACACATATTATCAGTGCTAAATAGTTTTAGAATGTTTCACAAACTTATTTTCAATATATGGAACCCCAAATGTAAAATTAAACACATAGTTAGAAACAGTAACCTCAACATCCTATCATAACTTTTCAGCGCAAACACACAAAAGTACAATATATGTTTTTAAACATGTTACATGCTAACAAATAAAATCTATTTTTAAAAACATTGCGACACAACTAGGTTTATGATAAGGCTAGTAGTTTAATTATGGTCCGTAGGACATATAGTCAGTAACATCACAAAAAAAAAATATATATATATATATATAACTAATACCTTCACATTAAGGGGTTAAAGAAAACAAATACCTACATATATCATCAGTATAGACACTAATTGCAGGCACAATGTGATTATGCTTTTTGAAGTTTTGCATATATGTATAATGCTATAACATTATAATGCATAATTTCCCAATTCTGGTTATCCATCTTAACATCTATGCATATATCAACAAAATGTATAAAACTGAAAGAAGTTGAAAAACATACTAGTTGTTTAATGACAAATTACCTAAATGCCAACTTCCAAAATGGAGGATGTAACCACAAACCTGGCAGAAACTCATCAATGGATTGTTTAAAAGGACTCTTGGACATGCGCACTAACATTCCTTGACAAAGCATACCAGCGAAACGTACGTCGGAACTGAACTGTTCTATATTGAGTTTTATTGCGTCTCTACACTAGCCAGGACACCTGGGGGCTTAGCGCTATTGTCTTGCTACTAAAAAGGTTTTGGCTTCAGCGGTCACACTCCTGCTGATCCATTTACCTCTTTGCAAGTTTGGCGATTTGAAGCATTTGTTACAGCATATCTGCTTTTGTACCCTTACATTGTGGTGTTATCAAGGCTTATGTGACGCTTTTATATATTTTAAAATAAATTTGTATCCAATTTTTGCCTAGTGTACTGTTTTCCCATCAGTATAAAGTGGGAGTGCGCATATCCTTGAGCTTAGTGGAAAGCTCCAACAAATGTGAGTAGTCATTTGTTACAAAACAACTACTTCCTCAAAGTGCCATTACAGATTCACACTATGTTGCAATTTTCTGTTTCCTTTTTAATGGGATCTCACTGATGAATGCTAACAAGCTGAAAAACTCATCCAGAGGACACAGACATATCCTTGATTCAGAACTTTATTTGGTTTTCCTTTTATGATTTTTGTTATCACATTTATTTTACATTTTTTTCTTTGTGATATTCGGTATATTTATTGTAATTTTATCTTGTTGTTATACCTATTTTATTAGTGCACTAAGATATAAGTAATATTTATATCCTGTAATTATGGATTAATGTAAGCAATTGTATTAGCACTTATGTTTGGTAAGCACTGTTTACTGTTTATTTTTAACTGATAGCCTTTAAAATTTTGGACTTTTATCAGTTTTTGTCACTAGCACTGTTTTTCTGTTCACACACTGATTTTTCTGCAGCAAACCAGCTATATTTGGGTATTCCTTTAGCACAGAGTTTTGTTTATAGGTGTATCAAAGCCAAGCACACCTTGTTAATTAATTAGCAGTTCACACCATTCACATAGTTTTTAACCTTTTACCCATACTCACAGACTCCACATATAGAACACATTATATATATATTATATTTTTGTCAATTTGGGAGATTTTTTCACTATGTCTTTGTTTCAAAGTAGACGCACCCTAGCATCAGGTGCTGATGATTTTTTTAATGATTCTGAACACACAGATGACTCACTAGCAAACCTCTTAAAGGAAGTTGAAAAATATATGATTAAAGAAACCAAATATCACCTTGAGATAGTAACCTTAGAAAAATATTTGAAAGAACAAATTACCCCTAGAGGATTACGAATTCTAAAAAATCCCACATTTGGTCAGGATAACCTTATGTTTATGACCAAGTGGAATCATATTTTAGAAGAATGCACAAGAAAACTTATGAATCTTATTATTAGTGAAAAGAAAAAATTATTGGATGAGGCAAATATAGAAATTAACATGCTGGAACAAAAAATAACTCCCCATATGGAGAGCAAACAATATGGGGAACTTTCACAAAAAGTGGCAGAAAATTTAGATTGTTTAAAAAAAGAGATCAAAGACACTAAGAGAAAGAAATACTTTAGAGACTATGAGGATTATAAAGAAAGGAAAGAAAGAAATTATAGAGCTAAAAATAGAAGAACACATATTCAAAATACTAGTAATTCCAACAAGGAGCGTTTACAATATAAAGATCAAGACTTTAGATACACACATAGAAATAATTATTATGGCAATACATCAAATCAACGCCAACATAATTCTTTAGCACATAGAGAAAGAGAGAGCTACTATAATAAAAGAAAGGAAGATATTTCCTACGCAGATCACAGATATCCACAGAAAAATTATGATATGACTTATAATAAAAATATGAATTATAGGAACAATCAGGATAGATCTGAACAGTGGGCAAGAGAGGAAAATAATTGGCAACAACCTAGAAATCCTTTTAAAAATCATAAAGAACAATATCCAAAAGAAACCACCACCCATAATAGATTTGGAGCTTTAGCAAGATATAACTCAGAAGAGGAGGAGGTTTTTATAGAGGCTGGAAAAAGAAAATGCACAAGAACGGATTCAGATCTGTTCAACAAAAGACGCAAAAACATGGACAGAACGGATTACTAAGTAATAAACACAATAATAAACAAATAAATAAAAAAGATAATGGTATTTTCAATCTGTCGAGTACCACACTATCAGAAGCCCAAACCTCTGTCTTAAACAAAGGGCTAAATTTTGCTCCCAGTTACAGAATGAATAAATTTGAAGCCTTTATAGGAATTCAGAAGTTTATTAGAAATCTGTGCATAAAAAAGTTTTTTACTAACAATCCCATAATCAGTAACAGTTCTATAGAAATAAATAAATATAAACATATAGAGGTACATAAAAAGTCCTCCTTTAATCCCACACAGTGCAAATCAGCACCTATGGAGACATTCTTAGAACTAGTACATAGGGATATTAAAAATATGAAAATTAATTATGGTTCCAATCTCACTAAACTAGAACAAACAGCCTTGGCAGATTTAAAAATGAATGATAAGATAGTCATAAAGCCCGCGGACAAGGGCGGAGGGACAGTTATCATGGATAAAACTAAATACAAGGAGGAATGTCTTAGACAACTTAAAAACACTGAGGTATATATCGAACTTGATAGTAATCCAATAATAAAATTTAAAAAAAGACTTGAACTTCACTTGGAAAAAGGCTTAAAAACAGGCATTGTGCATAAAAAAGAATATCAATATATCTACAACCAATTTCCAAAAACTCCCACTTTTTATATACTGCCAAAAATACACAAGGATCCATCTAACCCCCCGGGTAGACCCATAGTGTCAGGGGTTAATTCCCTCACAAGCAACTTATCGGCATATATAGACCAATTTTTACAGACTTATGTCGTAAAGACAAAATCATATTTGAAAGATACCTTAAGTATCCTTAACCTTTTAGAAAAACTCGAGTGGAATCCAAATTGGTGGTTGGTGACTAGTGATGTCACGTCACTTTATACCATAATAGACAAAAATCTTGGCATAGCTTCAGTAAAAAACATCCTAGAAAAAGATGACTCTTTGGATAAAAAACAACTTGAGTTTATATTAGACAGCATAGCTATAATTCTAGAAACCAACTACTTTTGGTTCAACCACCAATACTATTTGCAAGTAGGAGGCACAGCAATGGGCACCAGATTTGCGCCCAGCTATGCCAATTTATATATGGCCAATTGGGAAAATCAATATATTTACAACTCTAGCTGGGCGCAATATCTGGTGTCTTATCATCGCTACATAGATGACCTTTTCTTCATATGGTCAGGAAGTGAGAACCAATTACTTGAATTCATGGAATATTTGAAAACAAATGAGTTCAAAGTAGCTCTAAATTGGAATTATAGTCAAACCAAGGTAGAATTTTTAGACCTTGAAATATACATTGAGAATGAAATGTTGAAGTCGAAAAACTTTTTTAAAAGCATAGACGTAAACAATTACATAAGCCTCGAAAGTTGTCATCAAAAACATTGGCTTAAAAATGTCCCCAAAGGTCAATTCGTTCGACTGAGACGTAATTGTAAAGAACAAGATATGTATAAGGTTCAATCTCAAATCCTAAAAAAACGTTTTTTAGAGAAATATTATCCAGCTAATTTTCTAGATGAAAAAATAGAAGAAGTAACCAACATGGACAGGTCAGATTTATTAAAATATAAAATCAAAAATAAGAAATTCACTGATGATAAACTAGCAAATAGACTTATCTTCCAACATAGCACGCAGAGTGGAGAACTTAGGAACATCATACAAAAACACTGGGGAATGCTCACAAGAGATGCAGCATTAAATGAATTTTTAGGCGATGGACCTAACATAATTTTTAGAAAGGTTCCCAATCTTAAGTTTCAACTATCCCAATGTATTAAAGAAGTAGACAACAACAAAGTAAAAAATTGGTTGCTACCATCTGAAATGGGTTTTAGAAAGTGTCAATTCTGCAATGCTTGCAAATTTATGAAAAAAACTCAAAAATTCTGTAAATATTTTTTTTCTGGAGATAACAAAAGGGAGTACAGTATAGATCAATTTATTACTTGCAATAGCAAAAACGTAATTTACATGTTACAATGCTCATGCAATTTAATCTATATAGGGCGTACCTCTAGACTTCTAAAAATTAGGATGAATGAGCATATTTACAATATTGAAAAGGGTTATGCTAATCATACAGTATCGTCTCACTTTGATAAAAAGCACAATAGAAATGTAAAGGATTTGGAATTTCTGGGCATTAGGAAATTAGAACAGAATTGGAAGGGAGGAGACACACAGAATAGATTGGGACAATTGGAAATGAAGTGGATCCATATTATGGATAGCTTCATACCCAATGGTCTTAATAAAGATTTTGAAATCCATCACTTTTTGTGAAAGTTATTTATAAGTACAGCTACGAAGGCTATAAAATCTATATATGTCTTTTTTTAATTTTTTTTTTTTTTTTTTAATTTTTAATAATTTTTTTTTTTTAATTTTAATAAAAAAAAAATGTAATTTTAAATTTTTTTTTGTTTTTAATTTTTAATTTTAATAAATTGGCTGTTCCGATCAGCCAATAGAATGCAAGCTCAATCTGATTGGCTGATCGGATCAGCCAATCTTATTGAACTTGAATCTGATTGGCTGATTCCATCAGCCAATCAGAATTTTCCTACCTTAATTCCGATTGGCTGATAGAATCCGGAATTCGAGGGACGCCATCTTGGATGACGTCCCTTAAAGGAACCTTCATTCTTCAGTTGGACGTCGGAAAAAGAGGATGGATCCGCGACGGAGGTCTTCAAGATGGAGCCGTTCGTCATCGGATGAAGATAGAAGATGCCGCTTGGATCAAGATGGTTGCTGGTCCGGATCTCCTCTTCTTCCCGGATAGGATGAAGACTTTGGAGCCTCTTCTAAACCTCTTCAGCCGCCGCTTGATAGAAGACTTCAGACGAATTATGGATCGCCAGCCCCCGCTTGGGCTTGGATCAAGACTTCGGAGGACCGATCGGTGAACCTGGCATGGTGAAGATAAGGTAGGAAGATCTTCAGGGGCTTAGTGTTAGGTTTATTTAAGGGGGGTTTGGGTTAGATTAGGGGTATGTGGGTGGTGGGTTGTAATGTTGGGGGGGTATTGTATGTTTTTTTTTACAGGCAAAAGAGCTTAATTATTTGGGGCATGCCCCGCAAATGGCCCTTTTCAGGGCTGGTAAGGTAAAAGAGCTTTGAACTTTTTAAATTTAGAATAGGGTAGGGCATTTTTTGATTTTGGGGGTCTTTGTTATTTTATTAGGGGGCTTAGAGTAGGTGTAATTAGTTTAAAATTGTTGTAATATTTTTCTAATGTTTGTAAATATTTTTTTATTTTTTGTAACTTAGTTCTTTTTTATTTTTTGTACTTTAGTTAGTTTATTTAATTGTATTTATTTGTAGGTATTGTATTTAATTTATTTATTGATAGTGTAGTGTTTAATTGTAACTTAGGTTAGGATTTATTTTTGTAATTATTTTAACTAGGCAACTAGTTAAATTTAATAGCTAACTATAAATTTAATAGCTATTGTACCTGGTTAAAAAGTTGCCTGTAAAATAAATATTAATCCTAAAATAGCTACAATATAATTATAATTTATATTGTAGCTATATTAGGGTTTATTTTACAGGTAAGTATTTAGCTTTAAATAGGAATAATTTATTTAATAATAGTTAATTTATTTCGTTAGATTTAAATTATATTTAAGTTAGGGGGGTGTTAGTGTTAGGGTTAGACTTAGCTTTAGGGGTTAATACATTTATTATAGTAGCGGTGTGGTCCGGTCGGCAGTTTAGGGGTTAATTATTGTAGGTAGGTGGAGGCGACGTTGGGGGCGGCAGATTAGGGGTTAATAAATATAATATAGGGGTTGGCTGTGTTAGGGGCAGCAGATTAGGGGTACATAGGGATAATGTAGGTTGCGGCGGTGTACGGAGTGGCAGATTAGGGTTTAAAAAAATATGCAGGGGTCAGCGATAGCGGGGGCGGCAGATTAGGGGTTAATAAATATAATATAGGGGTCGGCGGTGTTAGGGGCAGCAGATTAGGGTTTCATAGGGATAACATAGGTTGCGGCGGTGGACGGAGTGGCAGATTAGGGGTTAATAATAATGTGCAGGGGTCAGCGATAGCGGGGGCGGCAGATTAGAGGTTAATAAGTGTAAGGTTAGGGGTGTTTAGACTCTGGGTACATGTTAGGGTGTTAGGTGCAGACTTAGGAAGTGTTTCCCCATAGGAAACAATGGGGCTGCGTTAGGAGCTGAACACTGCTTTTTTGCAGGTGTTAGGTTTTTTTTCAGCTCAAACAGCCCCATTGTTTTCTATGGGGGAATCGTGCACGAGCACGTTTTTGAAGCTGGCCGCGTCCGTAAGCAACGCTGGTATTTAGAGTTGCAGTGGCGGTAAATTATGCTCTACGCTCCCTTTTTGGAGCCTAACGTAGCCCTTCTATGAACTCTAAATACCAGCGGTATTTAAAAGGTGCGGGGGGGAAAAAGCAAGCGTAGCTAACGCACCCCTTTGGACGCAGAACTCTAAATCTAGCCGTAAGTTTACAATTAAGCTAAAATTACATAAATTAAAAAAGTCTAACATTACATAAAATAATAGACAAAATTATAAAAAAAAATTAAACCTAATCCCTTTGAAAATATAAAAGCCTCCCCCCCAAATAAAAACACCCTCTAATCTAATGCTAAACTACCAATAGCGAGCAATGGGTAAAATATACGGCTCCAGAATTGTATGCAGCGCGGTATATGCGATCAAGTGTAGTGTAAGGTTGGGTTACAATATGAAACCTGGTACTAAAATGGAGCCGTAAATTACTGTTAGCTGTCAGCCGCTTTGGGAGCTTATGGCTCCATTTTTAAAGGCTCAATGGAAGTGAGCCCATAGTAAGCTATAAGGACAATGCCTACTGCTAAATTGTGGTTTGTTAGGGGGTAATACTATCCTTTTGGTGGTTATCACGGTGTAAGTGTTGAATGTAAAATATACTGGTTACTTGATTGGTTCATTCAAAGGTTACATATTCTACAAGTTGCTATAAGAATAACAATCAATTAAAAACTGCCATATCAATATTTTCATTTAACCCCGCTGGAAAAAGGATACTAAATTTGTAGATCTAGTAGGTTTCTCTCTGGTGAAGTCTAGTGAATCTATTTGTTCCCTTACTGAAAGGAATCTTTTCCAGGGGGGTCACGTGAAAAGCACATTTGGAACCGGGATGATATAAGGATGTCTTGATACACTAAGCTTTTTACAATTTCTTTCATGTAATTAGCAAGAGTCCATGAGCTAGTGACGTATGGGATATACATTCCTACCAGGAGGGGCAAAGTTTCCCAAACCTTAAAATGCCTATAAATACACCGCTCACCACACCCACAAATCAGTTTTACTAACTTTGCCTCCTATGGAGGTGGTGAAGTAAGTTTGTGCTAGATTCTACGTTGATATGCGCTCCGCAGCAGGTTGGAGCCCGGTTTTCCTCTCAGCGTGCAGTGAATGTCAGAGGGATGTGAGGAGAGTATTGCCTATTTGAATGCAATGATCTCCTTCTACGGGGTCTATTTCATAGGTTCTCTGTTATCGGTCGTAGAGATTCATTTCTTACCTCCCTTTTCAGATCGACGATATACTCTTATATATACCATTACCTCTGCTGATTTTCATTTCAGTACTGGTTTGGCTTTCTACAACATGTAGATGAGTGTCCTGGGGTAAGTAAGTCTTATTTTCTGTGACACTCTAAGCTATGGTTGGGCACTTTTTTATAAAGTTCTAAATATATGTATTCAAACATTTATTTGCCTTAACTCAGGATGTTCAACATTCCTTATTTTCAGACAGTCAGTTTCATATTTGGGATAATGCATTTGAATCAATCATTTTTTCTTACCTTAAAAAATTTGACTTTTTCCCTGTGGGCTGTTAGGCTCGCGGGGGCTGAAAATGCTTCATTTTATTGCGTCATTCTTGGCGCTGACTTTTTTGGCGCAAAATTTTTTTCTGTTTCCGGCGTCATACGTGTCGCCGGAAGTTGCGTCATTTTTGACGTTCTTTTGCGTCAAGTGTTGGCGTTCCGGATGTGACATCATTTTTGGCGCCAAAAAGCATTTAGGCGCCAAATAATGTGGGCGTCTTATTTGGCGCTAAAAAAATATGGGCGTCACTTTTGTCTCCACATTATTTAAGTCTCATTATTTATTGCTTCTGGTTGCTAGAAGCTTGTTCACTGGCATTTTTTTCCCATTCCTGAAACTGTCATTTAAGGAATTTGATCAATTTTGCTTTATATGTTGTTTTTTCTATTACATATCGCAAGATGTTCCACGTTGCAACTGAGTCAGAAGATACTTCAGGAAAATCGCTGCCCGGTGCTGGAGCTACCAAAGCTAAGTGTATCACTTTTGATATCTGTTCCTTCAGCTGTTGTTTGTATTAAATGTTATGACAAACTTGTTAATGCAGATAAAATTTCCTTTAGTACTGTTACATTACCTGTTGCTGTTCCGTCAACATCTAATACTCAGAGTGTTCCTGATAACATAAGAGATTTTGTTTCTAAATCCATTAAGAAGGCTATGTCTGTTATTTCTCCTTCTAGTATACATAAAAGTCTTTTAAAACCTCTCTTTTTTCAGATTAATTTTTAAATGAACATCATCATTCTGATACTGATAATGGTTCTTCTGGTTCAGAGGTTTCTGTCTCAGAGGTTGATGCTGATAAATCTTTGTATTTGTTCAAGATGGAATTTATTTGTTCTTTATTTAAAGAAGTATTAATTGCATTAGAAATAGAGGATTCTGGTCCTCTTGATTCTAAACTAAACGTTTAAATAAGGTTTTTAAATCTCCTGTAGTTATTCCAGAAGTGTTTCCTGTCCCTGATGCTATTTCTGAAGTCATTTCCAGGGAATGGAATAATTTGGGTAATTAATTTACTCCTTTTAAAACGTTTTAAGCAATTATATCCTGTGCCATCTGACAGATTAGAGTTTGGGACAAAATCCCTAAGGTTAATGGGGCTGTCTCTACTCCTGCTATATTTTTAGCGGATGTTGCTGCAGCTTCAACTTTTTGGTTAGAAGCTTTAGCGCAACAAGTAACAGATCATAATTCTCATAGCATTATTATTCTATAACATGCTAATTATTTTATTTGTGATGCCATCTTTGATATCATTAGAATTGATGTCAGGTATATGTCTCTAACTATTTTAGCTAGAAGAGCTTTATGGCTTAAAACTTGGAATGCTGATATGTCTTCTAAGTCAACTTTGCTATCCCTTTCTTTCCAGGGTAATAAATTATTCAGTTCTCAGTTGGATTCTTTTATCTCAACTGTTACTGGAAGGAAGGGAACTTTTTTACCACAGGATAAAAAATCTGAGGTAAATTTAGGTCTAATAATTGTTTTCGTTCCTTTCATCACAACAAGGAACAAAAGCCTGATCCTTCATCCTCAGGAGCGGTATCAGTTTGGAAACCTTCTTCCCTTTGGAATATATCCAAGCCTTATAGAAACCCAAAGCCAGCTCCTAAGTCCCCATAAAGGTGCGGCCCTCATTCCAGCTCAGCTGGTATGGGGCAGTTTACGTTCTTTTCAAAGAAATTTGGATCAATTCCGTTCACAATCTCTGGTTTCAGAACATTGTTTCAGAAGGGTACAGAATTGGCTTCAAGTTAAGGCCTCCTGCAAAGAGATTTTTTTCTTTCCCGTGTCCCTGTAAACCCAGCAAAGGCTCAAGCATTTCTGAAATGTGTTTCAGATCTAGAGTTGGCTGGAGTAATTATGCCAGTTCCAGTTCTGGAACAGGGGCTGGGGTTTTATTCTATCTCTTCATTGTACCAAAGAAGGTCAATTCCTTCAGACCAGTTCCGGATCTATCAATATTGAATCGTTATGTAAGGATACCAACATTTAAGATGGTAGCTGTAAGGACTATCCTGCCTTTTGTTCAGCAAGGGCATTATATGTCTACAATAGATTTACAGGATGCATATCTGCATATCACTTTTAGTTTCTGAGATTCTCTTTTTTAGACAAGCATTACCAGTTTTGTGGCTCTACCGTTTGTCTTAGCATCAGCTCCAAGAATTTTTACAAAGGTTCTCGGTGCCCTTCTGTCTGTATTCAGAGAACAGGGTATTGGTATTTCCTTATTTGGACGATATCTTGGTACTTGCTCAGTCTTCACATTTAACAGAATCTCATACGAATCGACTTGTGTTGTTTCTTCAAGATCATGGTTGGAGGATCAATTTACCAAATAGTTCATTGTTTCCTCAGACAAGGGTAACCTTTTTAGGTTTCCAGGTAGATTCAGTGTCTATGACTCTGTCTTTGTCAGACAAGAGAAGTCTAACATTGATATCAGCTTGTCAAAACCTTCAGTCACAATCATTCCCTTTAGTAGCCTTATGCATGGAAATTTTAGGTCTTATGACTGCTGCATCGGACGCGATCTCCTTTGCTCATTTTCACATGCGACCTCTTCAGCTCTGTATGCTGAACCAATGGTGCAGGGATTACACAAAGATATCTCAATTAATATCTTTAAAACCGATTGTACGACACTCTCTGACGTGGTGGACAGATCACCATCATTTAGTTCAGGGGGCTTCTTTTGTTCTTCCGACCTGGACTGTAATTTCAACAGATGCAAGTCTTACAGGTTGGGGAGCTGTGTGGGGGTCTCTGACGGCACAAGGGGTTTGGGAATCTCAGGAGGTGAGATTACCGATCAATATTTTGGAACTCCGTGCAATTTTCAGAGCTCTTCAGTCTTGGCCTCTTCTGAAGAGAGAGTCGTTCATTTGTTTTCAGACAGACAATGTCACAACTGTGGCATACATCAAGGAGGGACTCACAGTCCTCTGGCTATGAAAGAAGTATCTCGAATTCTGGTTTGGGCGGAATCCAGCTCCTGTCTAATCTCTGCGGTTCATTTCCCAGGTATAGACAATTGGGAAGCGGATTATCTCAGTCGTCAAACGTATCCGGGCGAATGGTCTCTTCACCCAGAGGTATTTCTTCACATTGTTCAAATGTGGGAACTTCCAGAAATAGATCTGATGGTTTCTCATCTAAACAAGAAGCTTCCCAGGTATCTGTTCAGATCCCGGGATTCTCAGGCGGAGGCAGTGAATGCATTATCACTTCCTTGGAAGTATCATCCTGCCTATATCTCTCCGCCTCTAGTTCTTCTTCCAAGAGTAATCTCCAAGATTCTGAAGGAATGCTCGTTTGTTCTGCTGGTAGCTCCAGCATGGACGGATTCTTTTTCGGATGGCCTCTTGCCAACCGTGGGCTCTTCCGTTAAGACCAGCCCTTCTGTCGCAAGGTCCTTTTTTCCATCAGGATCTCAAATCTTTAAATTTAAGGGTATGGAGATTGAACGCTTGATTCTTGGTCAAAGAGGTTTCTCTGACTCTGTGATTAATACTATGTTACAGGCTCGTAAATCTGTATCTAGAGAGATATATTATAGAGTCTGGAAGACTTATATTTCTTAGTGTCTTCTCATCATTTTTTCCTGGCATTCTTTTAGAATTCCGAGAATTTTTTACAGTTTCTTCAGGATGGTTTAGATAAAGGTTTGTCCGCAAGTTCCTTGACAGGACAAATCTCTGCCCTTTCTGTTCTTTTTCACAGAAAGATTGCTAATCTTCCTGATATTCATTGTTTTGTACAAGACTTGGTTCGTATAAAACCTGTTATTCAGTCAATTTCTCCTCCTTGGAGTTTGAATTTGGTTCTGGGGGCTCTTCTAGCTCCTCCTTTTGAACCCATGCATTCATTTGGACATTAAACTTCTTTCTTGGAAAGTTTTGTTTCTTTTGGCCATCTCTTCTGCCAGAAGAGTCTCTGAATTATCTGCTCTTTCTTTTGAGTCTCCTTTTCTGATTTTTCATCAGGATAAGGCGGTGTTGCGAACTTCTTTTGAATTTTTTCCTAAGGTTGTGTATTCTAACAACATTAGTAGAGAAATTGTGGTTCCTTCATTATGTCCTAATCCTAAGAATTCTAAGGAGAAATCATTGCATTATTTGGATGTTGTTGGAGCTTTGTAATATTATGTTGAAGCTACTAAGTCTTTCCGAAAGACTTCTAGTCTATTTTTCATCTTTTCTGGTTCTAGAAAAAGCCAGAAAGCTTCTGCCTTTTCTTTGGCATCTTGGTTGAAATCTTTAATTCATCATGCCTATGTCGAGTCGGGTAAAACTCCGCCTCAAAGGATTACAGCTCATTCTACTAGGTCAGTTTCTACTTCCTGGGCGTTTAGGAATGAAGCTTCGTTTGATCAGATTTGCAAAGCAGCAACTTGGTCCTCTTTGCATACTTTTACTAAATTCTACCATTTTGATGTGTTTTCTTCTTCTGAAGCAGTTTTTGGTAGAAAAGTACTTCAGGCAGCGGTTTCAGTTTGAATCTTCTGCTTATGTTTTCATTAAACTTTATTTTGGGGTGGATTATTTTAAGCAGGAATTGGCTGTCTTTATTTTATCCCTCCCTCTCTAGTGACTCTTGCGTGGAAAGATCCACATCTTGGGTAGTCATTATCCCATACGTCACTAGCTCATGGACTCTTGCTAATTACATGAAAGAAAACATAATTTATGTAAGAACTTACCTGATAAATTCATTTCTTTCATATTAGCAAGAGTCCATGAGGCCCACCCTTTTTGTGGTGGTTATGATTTTTTTGTATAAAGCACAATTATTCCAATTCCTTATTTTATATGCTTTCGCACTTTTTTCTTATCACCCCACTTCTTGGCTATTCGTTAAACTGATTTGTGGGTGTGGTGAGGGGTGTATTTATAGGCATTTTAAGGTTTGGGAAACTTTGCCCCTCCTGGTAGGAATGTATATCCCATACGTCACTAGCTCATGGACTCTTGCTAATATGAAAGAAATGAATTTATCAGGTAAGTTCTTACATAAATTATGTTTTTTTGGGATATTTCTAAAATGTTTGCCCCATCAGGTTCTGACTTTACGTATCGTGCGACCCGAATACTGGATCCCATAATCACGTTAAAAGGCATATTACACTTTTAGCCCTGTGTGTATTATATTTTAACATATTGCATCTTTTTATACCACACTTAAACAGTCCCTTCATTCTGCATCTATTAGTAGTTACTGTTTTTTTGTGTTGGTTCTTTTTTTGTCATTACTATTTTACTCGGGGACAGTTTTTGTTTCATAGTAGGTCCTCTTCTAAATGTAAATCTTGGTTTATGTTCTATAATATGTTTAAGTACTGGATCTTTCTTAAGCAGATACCAATGTTTATTTATAATTTTCAGTAAAAAGACCTATAGTTGGAATTGTAGTTCGTTATGAAGGACATCTTATTTAAAGAGTCATTATGTTTATTGTTTGTGCTATTAATACTTTTTTCATTTCTAGCTTTATGTGTTATTGAATTAAGGATATTATCCCTGTTTAGTGTCCTTGCCTTAAAGTAACCTTCCTCTAATAAATTGTTAGGATATCTCTTTTCCTTAAATCTATTTATCAAGGTTTCTGATTTTTTGTCATATGTGTCTATGGTGGAACAATTCCTTTTTATACGACAACATTGACTAAGGAATGTTTCTCTTCCAACCATCTAGGTGATTGCTGTTGAATTCCAAGAAATTATTACTATCGACTGTGTTTGATTTTATCCTTTCATGGGAATTCCATGATAAAACCACATCTAAATTTTCAATACTTATATATTGGATGTTATGTGAAAAGTTTAATCCAAAGCTATTGTCATTAAGCTGTGTGGCAAACTTAAAAGCCAGATAATTATGAGGTTGTCTATATATATCTTCCATAGAAGACCATGCTTTCCTTCCAGCTTTGAAGGTAGTTATATCTCTTCAAATTTGCCCATAACCAAATTCACAAAGCTGGGGCCAAACCTGTTCCTCATGGCGGTGCCCTTGATCTGTAGAAAATATTGGTCTGAATATCTAAAGTAATTGTGTGCGAGGATAAATGTGATTAATTCTAGTATATATTCTTTTTGCATAGTGGGTATATAGATGTCATCATATAGATAATCTCTAATGTCCTGTACTCCAGTATCATAGCTAATATTGGAGTACAGTGCATTTACATCACATGTCATCCATAAATAATTTTCCTCTCTTTTGATTGTGGATAAGTTATGTAATAGGTATGTGGTGTCTTTAATAAAATATGGTAACTGTCTAACATATTTTTGTAGAAATTGATCTATATATGATCCCTGCTATAATTGGCCTTCCTGGTGGAGTTAGGTATTGTTTTTCCGGGGATGTTAAAATCCCTTCTTCGTGACCATAATGGATAGTTAAAAAAATTTTAATAAATATATTGATGGGATCTTTGTCTAATACAAGGTAAAACTGGGGGTGTAGATATAGCGTCTTGAACCCTGTTATCTGTAGCTTTGAACAAAGGCTACCTAGCCAGCCCGTGAATTAGTAGATTTGTTTGTGGTGTGTTCAAAGCGCCTCAAAGGCAAGGTAAGTATATGGTCAATATTTCTGGCTCAATGACCCTTGATTGTGTTATTACAGGTGGTGAAAGTATTCGAGACTAAGTAAAAATAATGTTTAATACATATAATAAAATATATAGTATGGATCCACTGGCAGCAATTACCTCTTTCATGGGAAGAGTACATGTAATTAAAATTAATGTCCTCCCCAAACTCCTGTACCCCCATGCAAATGCTTCCTTGGATCAGCCAATAGAATTGACCTTGCATTCTATTGGCTGATCCAATCAGCCAATCGGATTGAACTTCAATCCGATTGGCTGATTACATCAACCAATCAGATTTTCCTACCTTAATTCCGATTGGCTGATAGAATCCTATCAGTCAATCGGAATTCGAGGGACACCATCTTGGATGACGTCATTTAAAGGACCAGCCATTCGTCGGCCTAGAAGCATGTTCCGCGCCGGTGGTCTTCAAGATGGAGCCGCTCATCACCGGAAGGATGAAGATAGAAGATGCCGCTTGGATGAAGATGTCTGCCGGTCCAGATGTCCTCTTCTTCCCGGATAGGATGAAGACTTCTGCCAGTCCGGATGTAATCTTCTGCTGGTGCCCGGCTGGGTGAAGACGGCTCAAGGTAGGGTGATCTTCAATGGGGTAGTGTTAGGTTTTTTAAGGGGGGATTGGGTGGGTTTTAGAGTAGGGGTGTGTGGGTGGTGGGTTGTAATGTTGGGGGGGTGGTATTGTATTTATTTTTTTTACAGGTAAAAGAGCTGATTACTTTGGGGCAATGCCCCGCAAAAGGCCCTTTTAAGGGCTATTTGTAATTTAGTTTAGGATAGGGAATTTTATTATTTTGGGGGGATTTTTTATTTTATTAGGGGGCTTAGATTAGGTGTAATTAGATTAAACTTCTTGTAATATTTTTTATTTTTTGTAATTTAGTGTTTGTTTTTGTAATATAGTTTAGTTTATTTAATTGTATTTTATTTTAGATAATTGTAGTTAATTTATTTAATTAATTTATTGATAGTGTAGTGTTAGGTGTATTTGTAACTTAGGTTAGGATTTATTTTACAGGTAAATTTGTAATTATTTTAACTAGGTAGCTATTAAATAGTTAATTACTATCTAATAACTATTGTACCTAGTTAAAATAAATACAAAGTTGCCTGTAAAATAAAAATAAACCCTAAAATAGCTATAATGTAATTAATGTAATTATTAATTATATTGTAGCTATCTTAGGTGATGATGTTAACCTATATATAGAGTAAGTAAGATACGTTTCACTTACATATCATAAAGAATCCTCATACACTGCCTCTAAAATACATAGATAGAATCAACATCAACACACTACATATACACAGTATCACATCTTAGGTTCATCAATAATATGGATATAATCATTCTTCCAGTAACAACCAAACTTGCAATCTATAGGGCTTAGTCTATTAGCTCCCATAGTATACATATAGGCATATAGGTCTATTTCATATATCTTACTCTCTCTCCTCTGTTCCCACCAAAGGTTTGCTAAAATAGTCTGTGCTTTATTTATTTAAGCATGACCTTTCCCTCCCAAATTAAAAATTAAAAAGGAATTAAAAAGGATTTAAAGAAAGATTAAAAAAAGAATTTTTCACACACATAATTTATCCATTGGCCATATCTTTTTATCTTAGCATTGTCAAAACTATCTAGTTATGAACCAACCATTTAATATAACCCAGTATTCCTTCTTTAGGGTTAGATTTAAAAGTACATTTGTAATCAAGACCATTACTTAGTCTTCCTTACAGTTTTCATAACAAACTATGTGAAATATATTATATATATTATCACATCAGCTAGGGGTTCGATATAGAATCCTTTAGCCAATAGAGTGCTATTTTTTAGATATTTCCACAACGTCTCAGAAATGTTATTAATCATTTTAATGAATCATCATGTTTTGTACATTGCTGTTGCTTTTTAGTGAGCTATATAATAGTTGTTATACATAACTGGGGCTTTATAGACAAGCACATAACGTTTTTTCTCTGCAAGTGACCATCTTGGTCCCCTTTAACATAAGCTGATAAAGTTCACTATGCTTTTTTGTAACTGTTCCTAATTTTTAAAAAACGAAACATATTGCTGTGATCTTACAGAGAGCTATATAATGTTTTTCCTCTGCATGTGGCCATTTTGGTTCACTTTTACACAAGCAGACAAAGTCTAACATGTTTTTATACAACTGCCTCATTTCAAAAAACGAAAAAAGAAAAACATTTGTATATAAACACACAAACTTTTACTATAGCTCTCTTCCAAATGCATTAAGCCAAAATTTTTACTAATTTCTAAGGCATATTTAAAAGCATTGCAACATCATCAAAGTCAATTATTGGAAAATTGTTTGTTAACAAGTATAATGTATTTAAATATTTGCCTAACATATTATCTGTTCAAGAATGTAATCTGCTGCTCAGGACCTCTAAGCCAGGTGTGCACGATGTCATTAGAAAACCAATCAGTGTAAGTTTCCATCTACCAAAAGGGTTAACAAGACACCCTTCCTGATTGGTTACCCACACCCTTATTAGGACCCTGACCAGCAGAGACCATTATCTCTGATGAAGCTCATGTGCCCATGCGCAAAACGCATAAGATAGGAGCTTACCAAGTGTCTGATGATAAGCCTGCTCCTAATTAAACTTCATTTCATCTACTTCAAAGACTCAGCATTCCTTTTTCCTCTTTTGGGTTTATTTTATAGGTAAGTATTTAGTTTTAAATAGGATTAATTTATTTAATTATAGGAATATTTATTTAGATTAATTTAAATAATATTTAAGTTAGGGGGGTGTTAGGGTTAGACTTAGGTTTAGGGGTTAATTCATTTAATATATTGGCGGTGGTGTAGTGGGGGTAGATTAGGGGTTAATCAATGTACTGTAGGTGGTGGCGGTGTAGGGGGGGCAGGATAGGGGTTAATAAATGTAATGTAGGTGGCGGAGGGCTCCGGGTACAGCGGTTTAGGGGTTAAATAATTTATTTGCGGCGGGGTCCAGGATCGGCAGGATAGGGGTTAATAAATGTAAGGTAGGTGGCGGCGGCATAGGGGGCAGCAGATTAGGGGTTAATAGGTATAATGTAGGTGGCAGCGGGGTCCGGGAGCAGCGGTTTAGGGGTTCATATATTTATTATAGTTGTGGCGGGGTCTGGTGGTTTAGGGGTTAATAAGTATAAAGTAGGTGGCGGCAGTGTAGGGGGGTCAGATTAGGGGTGTTTTGACTCAGGGTACATGTTAGGGTGTTAGGTGCAGACACTTCCCATAGAAATCAATGGGATATCGGGCAACAGCGAACATGAGCTCTCGCTGCTGTCAGACTCCCATTGATTCCTATGGGATCCGCCACCTCCAGGGCGGCGGATTGAAAACCAGGTACGCTGGCCCGGAATAGTGGTGAGCGTACCTGCTAGTTCTTTGATAACTAGCAAAAGTAGTCAGATTTAAAATGTATGATATATATCCTTTGTAATGTATTGTTTTGATCAATTTGTATCCATTTAAAATACAAACTTTTTGACCGACACGGACTAAAAGTGCAGTATTCAACATTCAACATTATGGATGATATAAAAAAAAGATGTCAATGGTTGGACTAGTATAACTTCTGACTATTGGGGAAACCCAATACGTCCTGATGGACATTGGAGACCTATGAAGATGGGACTCATTACCTCTATCAGATAGACTCTGTTATATTCATGGCTGGACAGATCTTTGTTTAATTTTGTGTACATTATATACAACTGTTTGACATCTCAAAAAAAAAGTTTAAAACATATAAAAAATTACCATTAACAGAAAAATAGTTGTGATTCAGGATAAATGTTATCACCTCTATTTCTTAAATTTCTTTTGATCAGGGTTGTCAAGGTATATGTAAGTTTAATAAATATATATATTTTAATCATATAGTTTACGGTTAATAAATATATATATATTTATTCAGATGTTTGGCTGGTCAGTAGAAAAAGATTCATTTCATTCAGAAAGACTGACTTCAATCATGTTTAGTTCTCGCCCACTTTTTCAATTACACAGGAAACTCATAAAGATTACTTTAAAAGATTACTTTAAAAGAGACATTCCTAGCTAAAGTGTGAACATGAAGCCCATACCAAATTGTAATTAAAACTTCCCTATTGACACTAAAACATTTGCTCTAATCAACTTAAAACAATCACTTAAAGGAATTTGTAAAAGTGATTTTGAGAAAGAACAGAATTTACAGTTTGAGACAGGATAAGTCATAAAATATCATTTAAGAGGATAGATTGTCAGATAGGTGACACCACATAGTGTATGGAGACGGGGTGTCTGGAATATTATTTTTTTTTTAAGCTTGATGAGATGGAAATTAGATTGCTGGAATCTCAAAGATACATGTTAAGGTGTGACTTTGAAATTTACTGAACATACAGCAAATAATCATCTTTGAATGCATGCCTCAGAATGTATTAAATATAGAAATTTGGGAAATTGTCTGATTCTCTATTATTACATGGGTATTTGCTAAGCTTGATAGGTAACTATTTAGTCAGTCTAAAATGTTTAATAACCTCTGTATTGTTTGCATTTTTCAGACATATAATTTCAGGTCTGCAAAAGGATTCATACATCCAGAATTTATTAGAAACGTGAAATATGGTGGACCATGGGCAAAATTCCTGCATGCAAGAATTGTGGGAGACATAAAGCATACTATATTATGTGAAAACATATATAACAGAATGTGTAAATGCCATTAATTTCAGAATAGTTGACAATATTAAATTGCTTTAATATAGTACAATGTTAATAATATAACATATTTGGTATCAGAATAATCAGAAAAATGATCTGGTGCTACACATCTATAGTTGGGGTTTGTATGGGATTGATGCAGAGAGTTATGATCTGATCAAATAACCATTTTATGAGAATAATTAACTTGTTAAAAATGTTTAGAAATGTTTAGAAATGTTAAAGATGAATTTGTTGTGTTGTGTTGTGCTGTCTGCTGCCACCCAGTGTTATGTTGCGAGAATTGCAGCCATGAGATGATTGGTTGTTGCAAGGATGCATCTCCTTGGCAACATATATTCCCAGATGAACCAATCCATGGTCAGTTGTTAAGGGCCAATCCGAGACAAGGTTTCCGTTTTGGGTGTTTCCAAATTTACCCATGATGGAAAGCTGATATAAAGTGAATGCAAGATAGAGAAAAACAGATTTCTGCTGAGCTAAACTTGTAACTGGTTTGTTGGGCGCGAGATACCACTTTACTCAAGCAAAGCTGATCTACCTTTCTCATTGATTGCGATATACACTTATTGGTGATCTGAGGTAAAATAATTCCTATTAAGGAATATTGGATATCGATTGCTCTTTACCCTGGTAACGTATTCAAGGTTATTGGTAAGACTATAGTTAAATTATAAGTCACTGCAGTTTAAAGTACAGTTGAAAGATTTAAAGAAGCAGTTTGTATTTCAAGTTAATATTTCATAAGCCTAGGTATTGTTTAAATTTGTATCTGGTAGGCTAAGTAACTTATCTGTGCAAGTTCTGATGTTTTAAATCAATATCGTATTAGGTTAAATTGCAGTTAAATAGCATAATATATATTATCCTATTGTTTATATGCACTGTTAGGATTGTATTGCTTGTATGTTAAAAGTTAAAGGTTTTAGTCCAAATGTGTTAACTGAATGAAAGGCTATTTGTAAATAAGGCTGATTTTTAAAGGTAAATTTTTCTGGGCTTTGTAAGAAGGATAGCAAATCTTAATAGTTGGTTTTAACGTGTATAATAGTGTTTCATATTCTGATATTACAAATATATTTCAAAATGTTCATGGATATTAACTAAATAAAAGAATTTAGGTATTTATATTAATTGTATGGTTTCTAGAAGATGCATGTTAGTTAAGGGTTTCTATTTTTAAGGATAATTATTATTTGTATTGTGTTATAACCCTGCCATAAGCTGATATATTATTTGGAGAGCACTACTTAGATTCTTATTATAAATACTGACATATTGTTTGGAGGCACTTGCATGAGATTTATTAATATTCATCATAATGATATCATATATTTGTAGTAAATAGAAATTATTATAAAAGAGAGATAAAGTTTCATATTTCGATATTAATATTTTGAAGATATAATTTTTGAAAAATTGAAATATTGATTTTCATATTTCGAGATTGATATTAATATCTTGAAATATTATTAAAGATTACTTTTTGAAAAATTAATAAAAAATATAAATTTTTCATATTTCAAAATTAACCCCTTAATGACAACTGACGTACCAGGTACGTCATGCATTAACAAGCAGTTAATGACAATGGACGTACCTGGTACGTCAGTTGTCTAACAGAGTGCTGGAAGCGATCACAAATGCTTCCAGCAGCTCTGAGGGTATTGCAGTGATGCCTCGATATGGAGGCATCCTGCAATACCACTTTACAAGCCCCCGATGCAGAGAGAGACACTCTGTGGCCCTCTCTGCACCGGTAGCGATAGTGCCGGGTGTGAGGGTGCGCGTGCGTGTGCACGATGCGCGCGCGTGTGCACGATGTGCGTGTGTGCACGTGAGCATGCATGTGCACGTGCACATGCGCGCGTGCACGTGCACCCATTAGCCACACTGACACCAATGAATGAGGGCAGAAAGGGGAAAAAAAGGGATTTTTTTTTTTAAATATAAAAGGATCTGGGAGGGGGTGGGGGTGGGGGTATTGTGGGGGGCTGCTACACTACAGAAATAGTTTTTTAAGTAAAAATAAAATAAAAATACTTTTTGGGGGGTTTTTGGGGCCAAACTGGGTACTGGCAGACAGCTGCCAGTACCCAAGATGGTGGTAATTAGGTAGGGGAGAGGGTTAGAGAGATGGAGGGGGGATCAGGGAGGTTGGGGCTAAGGCAGGGGTCCATCACAGCTAAAATACTTTATTATTTTTATTTAAAAAAAAAAAACCTCTTTTATTTAGTACTGGCAGACTTTCTGCCAGTACTTAAGATGGCGGGAACAATTGTGGGGTGGGGGAGGGAAGAGAGCTGTTTGGGAGGGATCAGGGGGTGGGATGTGTCAGGTGGGAGGCTGATCTCTAAAATTAACCCTGCAAGCTCCCTTCAAGCTACCTAATTTAACCCCTTCACTGCTGGGCATAATTAACGTGTGGTGCGCAGCAGCATTTAGCGGCCTTCTAATTACCAAAAAGCAACGCCAAAGCCATATAAGTCTGCTATTTATGAACAAAGGGGATCCCAGAGAAGCTTTTACAACAATTTCTGCCATAATTGCACAAGCTGTTTGTAAATAATTTCAGTGAGAAACCTAAAATTGTGAAAAATGTTAAGTTTTTTTTTATATTTGCTCGCATTTGGCGGTGAAATGGTGGCATAAAATATACCAAAATGGGCCTAGATCAATACTTGGGGTTGTCTACTACACTACACTAAAGCTAAAATTAACCCTACAAGCTCCCTAATTAACCCCTTCACTCCTGGGCATAAAACACGTGTGGTGCGCAGCGGCATTTAGCGGCCTTCTAATTACCAAAAAGCAACCCAAAAGCCATATAAGTCTGCTATTTCTGAAAAAAGGGGATCCCAGAGAAGCATTTACAACCATTTGTGCCATAATTGCAGAAGCTGTTTGTAAATAATTTCAGTGGGAAACCTAACGTTTGTGACAAATTTTGTGAAAAAGTGAACTTTTTTTTTTTTTATCGCATTTGGCGGTGAAATGGTGGCATGAAATATACCAAAATGGGCCTAGATCAATACTTTGGGTTGTCTTCTAAAAAAAATATATACATGTCAAGGGATATTCAGGTATTCCTGACAGATATCAGGGTTCCAATGTAACTAGCGCTAATTTTGAAAAAAAGTGGTTTGGAAATAGCAAAGTGCTACTTGTATTTATTGCCCCATAAATTGCAAAAAAAGCAAAGAACATGTAAACATTGGGTATTTCTAAACTAAGGACAAAATTTAGAAACTATTTAGCATGGGTGTTTTTTGGTGATTGTAGATGTGTAACATATTTTGGGGGTCAAAGTTAGAAAAAGTGTGTTTTTTTTCCATTTTTTCCTCATATTTTATTATTTTTTTTTAGTAAATTATAAGACATGATGAAAATAATGGTATCTTTAGAAAGTCCATTTAATGGCGAGAAAAACGGTATATAATATGTGTGGGTACAGTAAATGAGTAAGAGGGAAATTACAGCTAAACACAAACACTGCAGAAATGTAAAAATAGCCATTGTCATTAAGGGTAAGAAAATTGAAAAATGGTCCGGTCATTAAGGGGTTAATCAAAAATATTAATTTTTCATATTTTCAAAGTTAATCAAAAATAATAATTTTTCATATTTCGAAATATAAATTTTTCATATTTCAAAATTAATATTTTTTTTTTTTTAAATATAATTTTTTTTCTCTCTTTTTATTGACAAAAATTGTATTAGCGTTTTAATTTAACTAAATACTAAACCAATATAATAATGTCTGTAGCCAGAAGTGACTCATTTAATTCTGTACATAGCGATGAAAATGGTCCCATCACCATACCCATTACTAAAGGTCAGGTCCTTAAGAAAGATATCATAAGTTACATTAAAGGGAAGTTTAATATTGCGGGTGAATTAAATGATTTTATGGATATACTTGAAACTAGGGCTAAAAATATTACCGTTAATAATAATATGTGGAACGAATAGAATTAATTCTTCCAAGAATTATTAGTGATTAATCAATGCAAGACTCCCAAAAAGCGAGACGAACTAATACTAAAATCTTGGCCCCTTTTAATATGCATTATTGACGAAATGTCGTTTTGTGTCATATACAAATGATTGCAAATTCAGGAGCTAGAAAGTAGTATTCGTTCCTCACGCAGATGCGAAGAGGATTTAAAAATAGCCAAAAATAAAATGGATGAATTTGCCCAAAACCTAACCGCCTTAGATAAGCATAACATAGACTTACTCGCACAGATACAAGAATTAAATAAACAGCTTGCACAAAGCCAGAAGGAATTAAGTGATTTAAAAAGGTCATATCGCCATAATGAAAACCCTTATATTAACAGTGAGAATAATGCAGATAATGCTAACTCCTTTAGCGAACGCGTCAGGGACGAGGTACAAAAATATATGGAACAGTATAGACAAATGACCCCTAATGGGTCAGAAATAGATTTCCCAAATAGGCAGTCACCTCATGATGTAATTCCAGAGGACTGCTGTAACTCAGCTGGTGCGGGGGAGGGAAACTCTAACAGAGAATCCCAAAATAAGTCTGATAAAGTATATGATTCCCATAAAATAGTCACCTTCATACAGCGTGCAGTACCTATATTCTCCAATAAGGGAACAAAATCTGTAATTGATCATTTAGAGGCTTTTGAAAATGCATTAGCTATAATGAATGTTACAAGTGAGAAATTAAAAATTGAATTTCTGCCCTGGGTATTTGACAGTAAGCATCACAAATTCTTTACTTCACTAAAGGATATGAATATTCATTCCTGGAGTGGAATAAAACGACAATGCAGAATAGAATTTTGGCAATATCGCACTAAAACTGCCGCGAAAATAGTGGTATATGGTTTAAAATGTAGTGCGAATCAGAGTCCAATCAAATTCCTTTCTGAATTGAAAAATGCGTACAGTATGGATGAAGATAATCCCAGATTTGATGGCTCAGAGTTTGTAAATTTATTTTTTGAAGCACTGCCTACACCCATCAAAATTAACTTAGCTAGAGATTTTGATGAGGACTGCTCATTGGAATGGCTGATCAAAAAGAGTACAAAATTATACTCTATTCAGCAATCCAGTGAACAGGGGATGAAAAAGGAGTAAAAACCCAAAATTGTAGCAGAAACTATGGTGTCACCTAGCCCCCTCAATTTGGAGTCTACAAAGAAAACCTATGCGGAGGTGGCCAGTCAAAACAGGCCATCTCCAAAGAAGCTTAACTCTGCCCCCTTCCCTACATGGGTTCAGGCGCAGGGAGACTATAACCAAAGTGGTGGACATAATCAGGTAAATAATTACTCACAAAGAGAATACTCACCAAATAATTGGTATCCGCGCAAGGGTAGACACAATAGACAGCGAAGATATTCTCAGGGTAACCAGACACCCCAGGTATATAATGCTCCCCAAAGTACTAATACTGAACAAGCTGAACCCCAGGGGCAACCACGCCAGAATAGAAATAGCGGCCCTGATTCTGAGGGAACCCAATGGTCCAGGAATCATTATTATGGGGCACCAAGAGATAGGCCCAGGGGTAGAGGTAACTTGCACAATCAGGTAGATATGCTTTTTACCCAGTTAAATCGGTTGAGCGAACAATTCGCTAATATGAGTCAACTTTCTACGGCTCAGCAACCGAACAATACTTTTTTAGGGGTACAGCCAGTGGTCAGCAGTGGACCACAGGCACAGTCATAAATACTGCAGCATCACCTGAGAGGGAGGGGAGAGATATACAAAATGTAATGATAAATGTCAATGGTACTGATCATGTTCTCTCCCCACAGACCGGAAACGGACACTTTAGCTGTGATGACAAGCAACCTCATCCGGGGAAAATTAACAAATCTCTTCCTTTGCAGCACTCCCTTAACCTTATTTCCACAGATGCAGTACACAAGAATCCAGCCGACCCTGTCATAGAGGAGACCGGTAAGTATGAAACTTCTTCTGCATCGGAAAACATGGTGAATTCAGGTAACATGTGGCGAAGCCCACAGATGTGTGAAATGGTAGAAAATGAGGAAGGTATTATGTATTTGTTGAGCTGCAAGATTCAGTCTCCAACCCTATCATGGGATTATTTGACACTGGGTCTCAGGCAACTATCTTATCCCACAGGCACTACACACAGCTAAATGAGCTAACACCCCACAAACCTAAAATAAAAGAATTTGATGGTTCTCTAATAGGAGTTGGGGGTGACTCCCTAAAAGTTTACGGTATTGCCTGGTTAAAATTTAAATTGGGGAACAGGGTCATAAGACACCCTGTCATTATAGTGGATCTGCCAACTGATCGTTTAATTATTGGTAGTGATCTCCTGAAGCGATTAAGCACCATAATTGATTGCATAAATAATGTAATTTGGTCACAAGTTAAAAGGCCTATCAATTATTAGAAATCTGGTATATCTCACCCCCGACATAATTGTCACATAGTTGAAGAGAAACCAGATGCTGTAGACGAGATTCATTTCAGGAATAACTCTATACCTGTAAAGGTTTTAGTCCCATTGTCTTAACTGAATGAAAGGCTATTTGTAAATAAGGCTGATTTTTAAAGGTACATTTTTCTGGGCTTTGTAAGAAGGATAGCATATCTTAATAGTTGGTTTTAATGTGTATAATAGTGTTTCATATTCTGATATTACAAATATATTTCAAAATGTTCATGGATATTAACTAAATAAAATAATTCAGGTATTTATATTAATTGTATGGTTTCTAGTAGATGCATGTTAGTTAAGGGTTTCTGTTTTTAAGGATAATTATTATTTGTATTGTGTTATAACCCTGCCATAAGCTGATATATTATTTGGAGAGCACTACTTAGATTCTTATTATAAATACTGACAGGGTGCATATCAATATATTTACTATGGAGGACATGTCAAGTCACCAAGATGAAGTGTTCTTTCCATTCTAGGTTCTCAATGGTTTTTAGATGAAGATAAAAAAATAAAAATGGGCCCAGATATATGCTCAGATAATTCTTTGGAAATACAAACTACTCCACCGCAAATTCCAGAAACACACTTGATGTGTAATCAGTTGGCGGAATTATTATTATGGATTATTGATTCTGTCAAAAAAGAAATAGCAGATCTAACAACTGACTTTAGATAATTCTCAGGCAGGATAGCAGAGGTAGAATCTAGAGTCTCTGAATTAGAGGATCTCTGTGTATCTCATAAATCTATATATAAGAACCAAGCAGACAAGATAAACATTTTAGAATCCAGAATTGAAGATCTAGAAGATAGATCCTGTCGAAATAACATCAGAATAGTGGGGCTCCCTGAGAATAGTGAATTTTAAGATTTACTTAAGTTTACCTCTGAAACGCTACCACAAATACTGAACATCCAACCCCTAGCTGCTAAAATCCCTGTAGAGAGAGCACCTAGAACTGGTATGATTAAGACTTTTCCTGATCTGAATACTAGGCCATGAATAGTAATGATAAGATATTTAAAGGACCAGTCAACACTGTAGATTTGCATACACAACAAATGCATGATAAGAAGACAATGCAATAGCACTTAGTCTGAACTTCAAATGAGTAGTAGATTTTTTTTTAAAAAATGCAAAGTTATGTCTTTTTTCCACTCCCACTGTATCATGTGACAGCCATCAGCTAATCACAAATGCATATACGTATATGCTGTGAATTCTTGCACATGCTCAGTAGGAGTTGGTGACTCAAAAAGTGTAACTATAAAAAGACTGTGCACATTTTGTTAATGGAAGTAAATAGAAAAGTTGTTTAAAATTGCATGCTGTATCTGAATCATGAAGTTTAATTTTGACTTGAGTATCCCTTTAAATTTCCATATTTATTTAAGTAAATATCTTAACACAATACAGGAAAGTAAATACTTTAATGATCAGTAATAGCCGAATCCACTTATTCCAAGATTTCTCTGCTGAGACCTCAGCCAAGTGAAGGGAGATGCTCTTATTAAAGCTGGCAGGTTTAAGATATCCTGCTCAGATTAGGGTGGATGATAAGGAGGGGAATTGTGGTTCTCAAGACTAGTAATGAAGCAAAATATTTTTTGGTTAAAAATAAGATTAATATCTCTGAGTAAATTAGTAAAAGGTTAGTAGGGAAAGTATGGACACTATTCTTTAAGATACCAATATGCAAATAATAATTGATGTGATGTGTAGGTCTCTTTTTTCTTTTTATTAACAATAAAAGTTTTGGTTGTCAATTTTATTTTCTGATTAGTTTAATTACACAAAGTTTGGTATGTGTGGGTTTTTTTCTCTCCCCACTCCAGCATCCAACTTCTCATATTTGTTGGATAATGGGAGTAATAGATAACATTTAATAGTATGACAATAACATTGGATATAGTATCATGGAATGTGGGGGCCATAGCCTCACCAATTAAATGAAAGAATATTTTAAGATAGTTAAAAAAAAGGAATCCTGATATAATTTTACAGGAATTACATTTAAAGGATACTGAGATATCTAAGATAAAGTCTAATTGGCTTACAGAGGTCATAGATACTCCATCTAAGAAGGGTAAATGTGGATTTACAATTCTCTTTATTAAAAAAAATTAATACATTATGAGGAAACAAGAACTAGACCCATTAGGTAGATGTATGATAGTACAAGTGGATATTAATAACATGGTGTGGACATTTTGCAATGTGTATGGGCCAAATGTCCTTAATACAGAATTCTGGAATAAGTTAAAAAAATGAATTTGCTCCATATATAGATCAAAACTTGGTATTAGCAGGTGACTTCAATATGACACTATATCCAGAGATGGATAGGTTTAGGTTAAATCAAACTTCTGTGTATTTTAGAGGGCAAAACATTTTAGGGATTTTTGTAGAGCAATGAGATTAAAGTACATTTGGCGCATACACCACCATAGTTGCCAACATTTGAAAAAAATTTCCAGGGACACTTTGCAGCTATCAATTACTTGCATGAAATGTTTTACCACACCCCCTGCCCTAAAGTACCGCCCACTTTACCAAACCCACATAATTAGCATAATTTAGCTCCGCCTATTTGTTATGGGGCTGATTTATATATATATATATATATCTGCCACTGTTATATACAGTTTATTAGTCATTATCTAATATGTTGGTTCTGTAAGTACTGATATTTTGTAGTAAAGCTTCAGAAGCTTTACTGCAAAATATCTGTACTTTCAGAACCAACAGATAATAACAAATAAACTGTATATAACAGTGGCAGATCATTTGCTAATATCAGCCAGGGTAATTAAAAAATTAAGAAGCTTTACTGAAAAATATCTGTACCAGCAGATATAACAAATAAGCTGTATATAACAGTGGCAGATCATTTGCTAATATCAGGGGTATTAATTAAAAAATTAAGAAGCTTTACTTCATTTTTTTAATTACCCCTCAGATTTACGAATTAATATCTACCTGCTGCTGGTTCTGTTACTAACACAGTTAGTTTATAATTTGTCATTTTTTATGAACCTTTTTTCTAGCATAACAGACTAAGTCTGACAAGTAGTCAAAAGTCACAGAATATTTGTTTTATTAATATATTTTAAATAATTCATTGGTGATTCACAGCTGGCTAAAACTTTTTATTGCAGCCGGTTCATTTAGAGTCTCACCTCGTCCAGATCGGCTGTCTCTACACTAAGTCAGGCAGATGATTTTTTTTAGGGTGTGCGACACAGACACTCTCAGCTCTGTCAGACAGTGTCCTCCTGCTGCCGCGTGTGTTGAAAGGCTCAGTAGTGCACTGCTCTAGTGAGCGGCAATGCAGGGTGGTCACGTGAGATGCCTGGTGACTTCACTGGTGTGCTCGTCGCAGTGCTGACAGCGCGAGAATGAAAAATTCAAAGGAGATGGAGCTCAGAGTGGCACACACACGGGATTGCGCTAGATAACTCAAAAGCGCTGCAGCTGCCTGCTACTCTTGCCGGGACAGTCCGGGACATTTAAATGCCCGGGACCCGGTCCCAAATTCCGGGACTGTCCCGGCAAAAACGGGACAGTTGGCAAGTATGCACCACCCTAATTTATGTAATTTCTCTTGCGAATCTAAAATACATAAAAATTTCTCTAGAATTGATCTTTTTTTAATAAAAATAGAAAAAATGCTGTCAGACTCTACCACAGATATCTCAGATTTCCTACTATAAGACCATGCTATAATCTCTCTTAAATTTAACTCTCTGCGACAGGAGAATAAGGTATATTTTATTTTCCTAGATATATGGTTAATAATGCTCAATTCGCAAACTGGTTAGTAGGAAAATGGCGTGAATACTATAAAAATAATGGAAATTACATACAAAAAATAGAAATATTCTGGGAAGCAGGAATGGCTGTTCTCAGAGGGGAAATTAAAGCATATATGATTAAGTTTAAAAAAAAAAAAGCAAAATTAAGGAAATTCAGGCCTAGATTTGGAGTTCGGCGGTAGCCGTCAAAACCAGCGTTAGAGGCTCCTAACGCTGGTTTTGGCCGCCCGCTGGTATTTGGAGTCAGTGATTAAAGGGTCTAACGCTCACTTTACAGCCGCGACTTTTCCATACCGCAGATCCTCCTACGCCATTTGCGTAGCCTATCTTTTCAATGGGATCTTTCTAACGCTGGTATTTAGAGTCGTTTCTGAAGTGAGCGTTAGAGCTCTAACGACAAGATTCCAGCCGCCTGAAAATAGCAGGAGTTAAGAGCTTTCTGGCTAACGCCGGTTCATAAAGCTCTTAACTACTGTACCCTAAAGTACACTAACACCCATAAACTACCTATGTACCCCTAAACCGAGGTCCCCCCACACCGCCGCCACTCAATTAAAATTTTTAACCCCTAATCTGCCGACCGCCACCTACGTTATATTTATGTACCCCTAATCTGCTGCCCCTAACCCCGCCGACCCCTGTATTATATTTATTAAACCCTAACTTGTCCCCCACAACGTCGCCGCCAGCTACTTAAAATAATTAACCCCTAATCTTCCGACCGCAAATCGCCGCCACCTACGTTATCCCTATGTACCCCTAATCTGCTGCCCCTAACATCGCCGACCCCTATATTATATTTATTAACCCCTAATCTGCCCCCCTCAACGTCGCCGACACCTGCCTACACTTATTAACCCCTAATCTGCCGAGCGGACCTGAGCGCTACTATAATAAAGTTATTAACCCCTAATCCGCCTCACTAACCCTATCATAAATAGTATTAACCCCTAATCTGCCCTCCCTAACATCGCCGACACCTAACTTCAATTATTAACCCCTAATCTTCCGATCGGAGCTCACCGCTATTCTAATAAATGGATTAACCCCTAAAGCTAAGTCTAACCCTAACACTAACACCCCCCTAAGTTAAATATAATTTTTATCTAACGAAATAAATTAACTCTTATTAAATAAATTATTCCTATTTAAAGCTAAATACTTACCTGTAAAATAAATCCTAATATAGCTACAATATAAATTATAATTATATTATAGCTATTTTAGGATTAATATTTATTTTACAGGTAACTTTGTATTTATTTTAACCAGGTACAATAGCTATTAAATAGTTAAGAACTATTTAATAGTTACCTAGTTAAAATAATAACAAATTTACCTGTAAATTAAATCCTAACCTAAGTTATAATTAAACCTACCACTACCCTATCAATAAAATAATTAAATAAACTACCTACAATTACCTACAATTAACCTAACACTACACTATCAATAAATTAATTAAACACAATTCCTACAAATAAATACAATTAAATAAACTAGCTAAAGTACAAAAAATAAAAAAGAACTAAGTTACAGAAAATAAAAAAATATTTACAAACATAAGAAAAATATTACAACAATTTTAAACTAATTACACCTACTCTAAGCCCCCTAATAAAATAACAAAGCCCCCCAAAATAAAAAATTCCCTACCCTATTCTAAATTAAAAAAGTTACAAGCTCTTTTACCTTACCAGCCCTGAACAGGGCCCTTGTTCCGATCAGCCAATAGAATGCAAGCTCAATCTGATTGGCTGATTGGATCGGCCAATCGGATTGAACTAGATTCTGATTGGCTGATTCCATCAGCCAATCAGAAAATTCCTACCTTAATTCCGATTGGCTGATAGAATCCTATCAGCCAATCGGAATTCGAGGGACGCCATCTTGGATGACGTCCCTTAAAGGAACAGTCATTCGTCGTTCAGTCGTCGGTCCGGATGGATGTTCCGCGCTGGATGTCTTCAGGATCCTGCCGCTTCGCTCCGGATGGAAGAAGATCGAAGATGCCGCTTGGAGAAGATGTTTGCCGGTCCGGATGTCCTCTTCTTGCCGGATAGGAGGAAGACTTTGGAGCCTCTTCTGGACCGGATTATGGATCGCCAACCCCCGCTTGGGTTGGATGAAGATCTTGGAGCCAGGACGGATCGGTGATACCTGGATGGTGAAGACAAGGTAGGAAGATCTTCAGGGGCTTAGTGTTAGGTTTATTTAAGGGGGGTTTGGGTTAGATTAGGGGTATGTGGGTGGTGGGTTGTAATGTTGGGGGGGGGGTATTGTATGTTTTTTTTTACAGGCAAAAGAGCTGAAATTCTTGGGGCATGCCCCGCAAAGGGCCCTGTTCAGGGCTGGTAAGGTAAAAGAGCTTGTAACTTTTTTAATTTAGAATAGGGTAGGGAATTTTTTATTTTGGGGGGCTTTGTTATTTTATTAGGGGGCTTAGAGTAGGTGTAATTAGTTTAAAATTGTTGTAATATTTTTCTTATGTTTGTAAATATTTTTTTATTTTCTGTAACTTAGTTCTTTTTTATTTTTTGTACTTTAGCTAGTTTATTTAATTGTATTTATTTGTAGGAATTGTGTTTAATTAATTTATTGATAGTGTAGTGTTAGGTTAATTGTAGGTAATTGTAGGTAGTTTATTTAATTATTTTATTGATAGGGTAGTGGTAGGTTTAATTATAACTTAGGTTAGGATTTATTTTACAGGTAATTTTGTAATTATTTTAACTAGGTAACTATTAAATAGTTCTTAACTATTTAATAGCTATTGTACCTGGTTAAAATAAATACAAAGTTACCTGTAAAATAAATATTAATCCTAAAATAGCTATAATATAATTATAATTTATATTGTAGCTATATTAGGATTTATTTTACAGGTAAGTATTTAGCTTTAAATAGAAATAAGTTATTTAATAAGAGTTAATTTATTTCGTTAGATAAATATTATATTTAACTTAGGGGGGTGTTAGTGTTAGGGTTAGACTTAGCTTTAGGGGTTAATCCATTTATTAGAATAGCGGTGAGCTCCGATCGGAAGATTAGGGGTTAATAATTGAAGTTAGGTGTCGGCGATGTTAGGGAGGGCAGATTAGGGGTTAATACTATTTATGATAGGGTTAGTGAGGCGGATTAGGGGTTAATAACTTTATTATAGTAGCGCTCAGGTCCGCTCGGCAGATTAGGGGTTAATAAGTGTAGGCAGGTGTCGGCGACGTTGTGGGGGGCAGGTTAGGGGTTAATAAATATAATATAGGGGTCGGCGGTGTTAGGGGTAGCAGATTAGGGGTACATAGGGATAACGTAGGTGGCGGCGGTTTACGGAGCGGCAGATTAGGGGTTTAAAAAAATATGCAGGGGTCAGCGATAGCGGGGGGCGGCAGATTAGGGGTTAATAAGTGTAAGGCTAGGGGTGTTTAGACTCGGAGTACATGTTAGAGTGTTAGGTGCAGACGTAGGAAGTGTTTCCCCATAGGAAACAATGGGGCTGCGTTAGGAGCTGAACACTGCTTTTTTGCAGGTGTTAGGTTTTTTTTCAGCTCAAACAGCCCCATTGTTTCATATGGGGGAATCGTGCACGAGCACGTTTTTGAGGCCGGCCGCGTCCGTAAGCAACTCTGGTATCGAGAGTTGCATTTGCGGTAAAAATGCTCTACGCTCCTTTTTTGGAGCCTAACGCAGCATTTGTTTGAACTCTCGATACCAGAGTTAATTTTATGGTGCGGCCAGAAAAAAGCCCGCGGAGCGTTAGCAGCCCTTTTACCGCCGAACTCCAAATCTAGGCCTCAGTTTGCAAATCAGGTTAAAAATAAATTTAACATATATCTGAGTTTCCCTAATCCATCAAATTGGGAGAAGTATATACAAGCCAAGAGTGAAATAGAGATGTTTTTGAAAGAAAAATGGTCTTTAGAAGATCTCAAAAATAAGATGTTGTATCAAGGCCACCAGGGGATCTCAGTCAAATATTTGGCTAGACTTACTAAGTTCAGGAAAAATAATAGATTGATATCAGCAATTTAAAAAGATAATTTGAATCTTACAGCATCTTCTGAAATTAGAAAGGCATTTTTTGATTATTACCAGAAAAAATATTCACCAGAAAATGTTAATAAATGTAAAAAGGAAGGTTTCTGGCAGAAAATCATTTTACCACAAATTCATAGACAGGATCTACACGTAATCAATCTACCAATTACTATTGAAGAGGTGGATAAGGCCATTAAGAGATTAAAATATAATAAAGCTCCTGGGCCAGACTGCTTAGCTGCAGAATTGTTTGTATAAGATTTTGAAAGAAGAGAGCCTAGCAACTTTAGTAAAGATATATAATTTATATTTGTGTGAAAATAAAAATAATTCTTTGTACTTTACAGATTCAATAATTTTGTTAATACATTAAAAAGGGAAAGATCCTAAGGAATTGGGAGCATATAGACCAATATCTCTTTTGAACAATGACTATAAAATTCTAATGTCTATTGTTGCGGAAAGACTCAAAAAAGTATTGGGTACTTTAATAAATCAGGATCAGGCTGGATTTATACCGGGTAGAAATTCAGTTCATAACATGAGAAAGGTGTTCATAACTCTAGATTATTATAACAACAAATTAGAACAGAATACTAAATATAAGGAGAATATGGCTTTGGTCGCATTAGATGCAGAAAAAGCTTTTGATGCAATTATATGGGATCACTTGTTTACTGCTCTAGAAAATTTGGGATTTTCTGGTAGTATGGTTAAAGGATTCAGTTAATATATAAGGAACCTATATCGCAGCTATTAATTAACAGAAATCTGTCTCAGTATATTATATTACATAAAGGTACGCATCAGGAATGTCCCTTATAACCTTTACTATTCAATATATGCTTAGAGACCCTGGCAGTTTGGCTAAGGCAAGAAATTAAGGGAATTAGATTAGAGAATCAAAATCTGGTATTATCTTTATACACAGATGACCTCATTCTGTATCTAAGTAATACATCTATCTATTTTCCTTGGGCATTACAGCTGATAACTTCATATAGCTCTTTTTTGGACTATAGAATAAATAAGGCAAAATCTAAAAATATTAGATATCTGGGGATTATCTTAAGTAAAAGCCTGAAGGAATGGCATTGTCTCAATTATGCAGAATTCTTTCAAAATATCTCAAATGAGTTGAATAAATGGTCTCTGTATCTAATATCTCTTTCAGCAAAAATTATGATTATAAATACGATCATCTTTCCTTGCTTATTATTTCTTTTACAAAACTTGCCTTTGTTTATCACAAAGACAGACATTTTTAGATTCAATGCCGCCTGTTCCTTTTTTTTGGAGTAAGAAGAAACCCCCAAGCTGCTATGGGCAGGCTTATTCATCTATTCATCTATATTATAACTGGATTTCTATGATTAAATTTGCGATTGATTGGCTTACGGAAGTAAACTATGTAACATCTTTGCATATTGAATCGGATATAGTAGCCCCATTTAACTTGAAAGCCTTACTAGACTGTCCACCTACCATTTAGCCCGGTCCAGTGCATAGCTTGACAACTTTTGTAAATATCATAATAGCCTGGCAAAATATTGTGTTATTATGGGTCATGATTATAGGGTATCTCAATATCTCCCTATAGTAGGGAATCAACATTTTTCTCCAGGTTTGTATAATAGTGTATTCAAAGAATGGCAATTAAAGGGAATTGTATATTTAGATCAACTTAAACAGGACGACACAGAGATAATTGAATCCTACAAAAACATCTGTGAAATTTACGCTACCATCTAGAAATTTTTATGCATTTCTTCAAGTTAGAAATTATTATATCCAGTTACAACAGATGCATAGTTTTGCCTGGGGTTCACAGGATATACTTAAAGGAATTAAATTATATACAATAGGTAGACATTCAATCTCTTTTTGGTATAAATCCCTACTTAGCCAGATTGGGCAAACAAGCATTACAAAATTGAAAGACTCATGGATGAAATTCTTCCCAATGATTGCAGAAAATATCATTATGCAGAGTATTAGACTTAAGGAGAAGGCCACAAAGTCAGTAAGCTGGAGGGAATCCCAATTTAAAGTAGTCAACAATTATTATTTGACTCTGTGTAGAATTTCTAAGTGGTCAATAGACTTGCAACAAATTGTATGTTATAAATGTGAAATGGAAAGGGCAGATATTCTGCATTGTATGTGGTCTTGTCCTAAAATCAGACAACTCTGATATAAAGTCAATTACTGGTTGAGTACATTTCTTGATAATAAGATTTTAATTTCAGATTTTTATAGTTATTTTTTCTATATTTGGATCAAGTACATTCTAACTCGGGAGAACAAACCCTAATTAACACAGTTATCTTGGCTACATGACATTCAATACTAAGAGAGTGGAAAAATGCAGTATCTCCGAGTTTAGTAGAAATAATTAATAAAATTCACATTCAAATGACAATAGAGTTACATGATATAAACTTCTTATCAGAGTTTCATATGAGAGCTTACTTCTCCAAATGGAATATAATTATTCTATCATGGCCCATAAGCCAGCAGCTACAATTTATTGCTCCTATAAGGAGATCAGAAATCCTTCTTATACTAGTGATGGAGGACACCATCCCTATGAATTGGATGTCTGATGTTAGGATGAATAATCAAGCAGCTTAAATGCAATAATGAGTGAATTAAATGTGAGAGGAGATGGGGAGGTGGGGAGATAGAGAATATATATATAGAAATTCTTATTTATATATATACTTTATATATATATATATATATATATATATATATATATATATATATATATATATATATATATATATATATATATATATATATATATATATACAGGGAGTGCAGAATTATTAGGCAAGTTGTATTTTTGAGGATTCATTTTATTATTGAATAACAACCATGTTCTCAATGAACCCAAAAAACTCATTAATATCAAAGCTGAATAGTTTTGGAAGTAGTTTTTAGTTTGTTTTTAGTTTTAGCTATTTTAGGGGGATATCTGTGTGTGCAGGTGACTATTACTGTGCATAATTATTAGGCAACTTAACAAAAAACAAATATATACCCATTTCAATTATTTATTTTTACCAGTGAAACCAATATAACATCTCAACATTCACAAATATACATTTCTGACATTCAAAAACAAAACAAAAACAAATCAGTGACCAATATAGCCACCTTTCTTTGCAAGGACACTCAAAAGCCTGCCGTGCAATGGATTCTGTCAGTGTTTTGATCTGTACACCATCAACATTGCGTGCAGCAGCAACCACAGCCTCCCAGACACTGTTCAGAGAGGTGTACTGTTTTCCCTCCTTGTAAATCTCACATTTGATGATGGACCACAGGTTCTCAATGGGGTTCAGATCAGGTGAACAAGGAGGCCATGTCATTAGATTTTCTTCTTTTATACCCTTTCTTGCCAGCCACGCTGTGGAGTACTTGGACGCGTGTGATGGAGCATTGTCCTGCATGAAAATCATGTTTTTCTTGAAGGATGCAGACTTCTTCCTGTACCACTGCTTGAAGAAGGTGTCTTCCAGAAACTGGCAGTAGGACTGGGAGTTGAGCTTGACTCCATCCTCAACCCGAAAAGGCCCCACAAGCTCATCTTTGATGATACCAGCCCAAACCAGTACTCCACCTCCACCTTGCTGGCGTCTGAGTCGGACTGGAGCTCTCTGCCCTTTACCAATCCAGCCACGGGCCCATCCATCTGGCCCATCAAGACTCACTCTCATTTCATCAGTCCATAAAACCTTAGAAAAATCAGTCTTGAGATATTTCTTGGCCCAGTCTTGACGTTTCAGCTTGTGTGTCTTGTTCAGTGGTGGTCGTCTTTCAGCCTTTCTTACCTTGGCCATGTCTCTGAGTATTGCACACCTTGTGCTTTTGGGCACTCCAGTGATGTTGCAGCTCTGAAATATGGCCAAACTGGTGGCAAGTGGCATCTTGGCAGCTGCACGCTTGACTTTTCTCAGTTCATGGGCAGTTATTTTGCGCCTTGGTTTTTCCACACCTTCTTGCGACCCTGTTGACTATTTTGAATGAAACGCTTGATTGTTCGATGATCACGCTTCAGAAGCTTTGCAATTTTAAGAGTGCTGCATCCCTCTGCAAGATATCTCACTATTTTTGACTTTTCTGAGCCTGTCAAGTCCTTCTTTTGACCCATTTTGCCAAAGGAAAGGAAGTTGCCTAATAATTATGCACACCTGATATAGGGTGTTGATGTCATTAGACCACACCCCTTCTCATTACAGAGATGCACATCACCTAATATGCTTAATTGGTAGTAGGCTTTCGAGCCTATACAGCTTGGAGTAAGATAACATGCATAAAGAGGATGATGTGGTCAAAATACTCATTTGCCTAATAATTCTGCACTCCCTGTATGGAGTAGAAGTGAACGGAACAAGTTAATTCCTCTTTCATGTATGATGTAACTGTAAAATTATTAATACTCTGTTAAGCTTTTAGAGTTTTTTCATGACGCCTTTTTGTAAATAATTAATTAATTCTGTTAGCCAATTAACTGCAGCCTCTTACAATTTGCCTAATCTCAGTAGCTACCTAAGTCTCATACAGAAACTGACTAGGCATCTATGATTAAGACATACTAGCCAAAATGCGTCAGATGTAAGGCTGACAGCACTGCCTGTGTGCAGTTTTTTTATCTGTCATTGTTGTTTCCTATGGAGGTGTAATAAAGGTTTTGTTACCTTGCCTGGAGGCTTGCTGTTTTTTTCTTTATGTTCGGGATATATATATTATATATACATAAAAAAAAATCTCTTCTTTTAATAATGTATAAGAGAAAAAAAAACAACAACAGTATGATTCATGATAGACGCATGGGTGTGTACTTACTTATTTTTCCTTTCTTTCTCTTCTTCTTTCTGCAAGGTTATAAAAGAATATGTATATGTATTGTAATTTACGGCATATTCATACCCTGCGTGGTGTTTTTCAGAAGGATGATATACTATATATTTACTGTTGGTTATAAATTTAAAAAAAAAAAAAGATAACCTATAGATTTGTAGCTCATCCAGACTCTTGGATGGACTAGTGACCTCTCACAGTTCTACTAAGTTTATTGAGTTTAATTAAAATGTTAAAATGTATGACATATATCCTTTGTAACGCATTGTCCTGATCAATTTGTATTTTGACCTGCACGGACTAAAAGTGCAGTGCTCAACATTATGGATGATATAAAAAAAATATGTCAATGGTTGGACTAGTATCACTTCTGACTATTAGGGAAACCCAATACGATGGACGTTGGAGACCTATGAAGATGGGACTCATTACCTCTATCAGATAGACTCTGTTATATTCATGTCTGGACAGATCTTTGTCTAATTTTGTGTGCATTATATACAACTGTTTGACATGTCAAAAATAAAAGTTAAAAAAAAAAGTTACCATTAACTGATTCAGGATACATTTTATCAGCTCTACTTCTTGAATTTATTTTGATCAGGGTGCATATCAATACATTTGCTAAGGAAATGTTCTACTGTTTTGATTTCAAATCTACGTTGGACACTCGTGTAAAGGGAGGACACGTCAAGTCACCAAGATGAAGTGTTATTTCCATTCTAGGTTCTCAATGGTTTCTAGAATGTTCGTAGTATCTTTGAGTTATGATGGGAGTGCTTTTACATATTTCTGTAGGAACTTATCTGTGTATTCAGATAGTTTGGACGTGATTGAACCTATACTTGATATTATTGATCTCACTGGGGGTTTATTCATGTCTTTATGTATTTTTGGGAGGCAGTAAAAAATAGTGATTTTGGGGAATTATGGATTCAAATAATTGTATTTCCTTAGATCTGGTTTTATAACCAAGTTGTTATTGTCTGTAGCTTTCTTAAATTCTCTTTCACTCATAGTTAAATTGTATTTAATTCTTCCTTCATATTTATTTTTTTGCAAATCTCTATGTAAAAATTTCTAAAACATCTCTAAACTGCTGCCTTTATCATATTTTGGATAGATTCTTCTTTTAAATTTGTATAAATGTGATTTCTGGAGGATCTGTTGTTCTCTCTGTTACTTTATATCTATTTGAGCATCTCTCTCTAAAGGGTGTTTCAGGAAATGTTTTTTTCAAAGTCAGCTTTGTGATAATTTGTCTGGCATGCAAATGTGTAATGAATGTATCAATTTTAATCGTTAGAGCAAAGGATAGATATAAATTAACCCCGTCTTCTTTTTTTAAGGAAATATTACTTAAATTAAAAAGTCCTTTATTGGGCTTTACCTTGTTTACTCCCTTTCTGTCATTGTTGTTTCCTATGGAGGTGTAATAAAGGTTTTGTTACCTTGCCTGGAGGCTCGCTGTTTTTTTCTTTATGTTTGGGATATATATATATATATATATATATATATATATATATATATATTATATATATACATAAAAAAATCTCTTCTTTTAATAATATATAAGAGAAAAAAAACAACAGTATGATTCATGATAGACGCATGGGTGTGTACTTACTTATTTTTCCTTTCTTTCTCTTCTTCTTTCTGCAAGGTTATAAAAGAATATGTATATGTATTGTAATTTACGGCATATTCTTACTATATATTTACTGTTGGTTATAAATTAAAAAAAAATATAGCCTATAGATTTGTAGCTCATCCAGACTCTTGGATGGACTAGTGACCTCTCACGGTTCTACTAAGTTTATTGAGTTTAATTAAAATGTTAAAATGTATGACATATATCCTTTGTAACGCATTGTCCTGATCAATTTGTATCTGTTTAAAATACAATATTTTGACTTGCATGGACTAAAAGTGCAGTGCTCAACATTATGGATGGTATAAAAAAAATATGTCAATGGTTGGACTAGTATCACTTCTGACTATTAGGGAAACCCAATACGATGGACGTTGGAGACCTATGAAGATGGGACTCATTACCTCTATCAGATAGACTCTGTTATATTCATGTCTGGACAGATCTTTGTCTAATTTTGTGTACATTATATACAACTGTTTGACATGTCAAAAATAAAAGTTAAAAAAAAAGTTACCATTAACTGATTCAGCATACATTTTATCACCTCTATTTCTTGAATTTATTTTGATCAGGGTGCATATCAATAAATTTGCTAAGGAAATGTTCTACTATTTTGATTTCAAATCTACGTTGGACACTCGTGTAAAGGGAGGACACGTCACGTCACCAAGATGAAGTGTTATTTCCATTCTAGGTTCTCAATGGTTTCTAGAATGTTCGTAGTATCTTTGAGTTATGATGGGAGTGCTTTTACTTATTTCTGTAGGAACTTATCTGTGTATTCAGATAGCTTGGACGTGATTGAACCTATACTTGATATTATTGATCTCACTGGGGGTTTATTCATGTCTTTATGTATTTTTGGGAGGTAGTAAAAAATAGTGATTTTGGGGAATTATGGATTCAAATAATTGTATTTCCTTAGATCTGGTTTTATAACCATGTTGTTATTGTCTGTAGCTTTCTTAAATTCTCTTTCACTCATAGTTAAATTGTATTTAATTCTTCCTTCATATTTATTTTTTTGTAAATCTCTATGTAACAATTTCTAAAACATCTCTAAACTGCTGCCGTTTTTTGGATAGATTCTTCTTTTAAATTTGTATAAATGTGATTTCTGGAGGGTCTGTTGTTCTCTCTGTTACTTTATATCTATTTGAGCATCTCTCTAAAGGGTGTTTCAGGAAATGTTTTTTCAAAGTCAGCTTTCTGATAATTTGGCTGACATGCAAATGTGTAAAGAATGTATCCATTTTAATCGTTAGAGCAAAGGATAGATATAAATTAACCCCGTCTTCTTTTTTTAAGGAAATATTACTTAAATTAAAAAGTCCTTTATTGGGCTTTACCTTGTTTACCTTCCTCCTATGTTCCCTCTCTTGTTTTTTTTCTGACAGTTAATGTACTGTGTTTTTCTCTTGTTAAAGTTCTATTAGTGCCTGGTCTCTTCTGGATTTTTTTAAAAAAAAATATTGATACTCTGTGGATGTTTATCTCTTCTAAAGTCTAAGGGGTCTAGTTATGTAGGTGCAGACAGACATGATTCGCTACACATCGATAAATGCTGACAGCATACGCAGTCAGCATTTATCATTGCACCAGCAGTTCTTGTGAACTGCTGGTGCAATACCGCCCCCTGCAGATTGGCCGCTAGCGGGGGTGTCAATCAACCTGATCATATTCGATCGGGATGATTGCTGCCCGCCACCTCAGAGGTGGCGGACGAGTTAAGGAGCAGTGATCTTAGGACCGCTGCTTCTTAACTTCCTCTTCAGTCGGAACAGCATCCGCTGCTTCATAAATAGACCCCAAAAACCTATTTCTTGTTCTAATTCTCAAACTCTTTCTCTCCAAAAACGCTCTTGGGTAATATATTTTGGGTATTTCCCAACCATCCTCATTTTAAACCCTTCTCCAACCTCTTTCCCCTCTATATGTCTTTGATTTCCCTTGATTTGTCAATGGAGTCCCTCTCCATCTCTCTGATGATTCAAATATCATAATATAGTCATTATTGCCATTACTATCTTGTATGCAATCAGTCATTCTAATGTGTTCTATTACTGCAATGCCGCCCCCTGCAGATTTGCGGCCAATCGGCCGCTAGCAGTGGGTGTCAATCAATCCGATCCTATTCGATCGGGTTGATTTCTGTCCGCGGCCTCAGAGCAGGAGGAAAAGTTATGGAGCAGCGGTCTTTAGACTTCTGCTTCACAACTTCTGTTTCCAGTGAGCCTGAAGGCTCGCCGGAAACAAGGGGCATCAAGCTCAAGACGGAGCTTGAAAAAATATGCCCCATGCTCTCTTTCATTATAATCACTCTGATCTCTCAGCATCTTTCTCCATTTAATGTCTTGTAAATCCTTATTTCATTATTTTAATTTAACAATAATATCTTTCTGTTTCTCTTTAAAATCCTTAGGGATGAAACGCGTGGATCATCCTCCTTTATTCAGTAATACATCAGAACTGGAGTTTAATTTTATTCCAGAAGCACAAAAAGTTTGCTCTGATTTGGATCTTGACATTTTTCTGTGGAGTTCTTAAAGGTGTTAAACCAAGTAACAGAGAAGACAAGATTGGAGCACATTACCAGCAAGCATTACTGAATGCTTTTTGATACAAGTGTGGGAAAGAATATATATCCCCGTAAAAATATCCAAAGAAAGATGTTCCCCGTACAACATTAGAGATAGGTAAAGATCGAAGATGTCTAACAGTGGATAGTACACTTAAATAAAGTACCAATAGTACGATAAAGTAGTGATATCCCTGGGGTTACCACAGCAACCGTCACGCTACGTATAACATCGATCATGTGACCTTCCAAGTCACGTGTCCCGCTGGAAGGAGAAACATGCTGGAGGAAACACTGTACAGTATTGAATCAAAGAGCAGCCGAGCTATCAACTTTAATTTACCACAAAGCCGAGAGGTAAGGATTCAAGCAGTTTGGCCTGGGATACCTTTTGGCAAGGATTACCAACATTAGTAAGGTCCCAAAGTAACAGAATATAAGAACTACATATATTTAAATTTTGATCACAATTCCAGTAAAACTAAAATTATTCTAATTTTTACAGATATAATTTTGTGTTTTTATATAGCTATAAATTATGAAATTGCAGATAGAAACTGCAAAAATAAGTAAGGTTAGTAGGTTATTACTGATTTGAGACCTGATAGATATGAAAGGGTCATGGTTCAAGAAAGGGTAGATTTCATTAAAAGCTCAACAGCTAACATTGGGGCATTAAATTCCTTGCATTTCAGGAGAATGTTGCAAAATTGCAGTTCACATTATACTTAAAGGGACACTATACCCAAACATGTTCTTTCATGATTAAGGTAGAGAATACAATTTTAAACAACATTCCAATTTACTTCTATTACCTAATTTGCTTCATTCTTTAGATATACTTTAATGAAGAAATAGCAATGCACAAGGTGAACCAATCACAGGAGTCATCTATGTGCAGCAACCAATCAGCAGCTACTAAGCATATCTAGATATGCTTTTCATCAAAGAATATCAAGAGAATGAAGCAAAATAGATAATAGAAGTAAATTAGAAAGTTATTTATAATTGTATGCTCTTTCTAAATCATGAAAGAAAAAATTTGGGTTTCATGTCCCTTTAAGACTACAATTTATAATTAGTGATGTCCCGAACTGTTCGCCCGCGAACGGTTCATGGCGAACATAGCTTGTTCGCTTTCGCGGCTGTGGGCGAACACATGCGATGTTCGATCCGCCTCCTATGTGTCATCATTGAGGAAACTTTGACCCTGTATGTCACAGCCTTCTGACACATTAGAGCCAATCAGCATCAGACACTCCCACACAGACCCTCCCCTCTTGTTGGCAGCAGCCATTTTAGACTCATAACGACCTTGCTTTCTTAGTGAGAGGACGTTTTGTGTTGCTGCTGCTGACATTATAGGGAAATAGATAGCTAGGCTAGTGTATTTAGTGTCCACTACAGTCCAGAAGGACTCATCTCATCTCTGCTGCAAGGACAGCACCCCAAAAAGCCCTTTTTAGGGCTATAATTCGAGCCGTTTTTTTTTCCGTATTTTTATTAGCATTTGCCTGGCTTTCAGCCTGTGTGTGAGGCTCACAGCATATGCTGTGATTACTGCCACCACTAATATCTGCCTAACAACATTAGTTTAAATTTAACCAACAAAAATTTGAAATTATTTTGCTAGTGTAATTTATTTTCATTTTCTATCAGGCCTGTGTCACACAGCATATACTCTGGTTCATTGCTCTGTGCCAGCCACCAGTGTTAATATCCGTTTATTATAACATTATTTTAAATGTAAAAAACTTTTAAATCATTTTGCTAGTGTAATCTAATTACATTCTCTATCAGGCCTGTGTCTGTCAGGCTGATACAGCATTAATATACTTCAGTTTTTTTCAGTCTTTTGGTTAATTGCTCTGTGCCAGGCAGCCACCACTCATATCTGCTTCACCTTATTTTAAATAAAAAAAAAAACGTTTAAATTTTTTTGTTAGTGTAATCTAATATCATTTTCTATCAGGCCTGTGTGTTTTGCTGACTTACAGAGCATACTGTGTTTACTTGCTGCCCTCCCTAGTCTATGAGCCACGACTCATATGTGTTTAACCTTTTTTAAATTTCCCCCCAAAAAATAAAATTTAAATCATTTTTCTAGTGTAATCTAATAGTATTTTCTATCAGGCGTGTGTGTATCTGACTTACAGAGCCTACTGTTTTTAATAGCTGCCCTTCCAAGGCTATCAGCCACGACTCATATGTGCTTAACCTTTTTCTTTAAATTCCCTAAAAAAAACTTTAAATCATTATGCTAGTGTAATATAATTTTATTTTCTATCAGGCCTGTGTCTAACTGTCTATCTGACTTACACAGCATATTGTTGTTAATTGCTGCCCTACGTAGCAGCCAGCCAGTGCGACCACTCATATGTGCAGTGCACTTCTTAACATTATTTTAATATTAAAATATAAAATTTTAAAATATTTTGCTAGTGTAATCTAACTTAATTTTCTATCAGGCCTGTGTTTTTCTCACTTACACAGCATACTGTGTTAAATTGCTGCCCTACCTACCAGCCACGACTCATATCTGCCAGCCTGTGTGCCAGGCCCAACTAGCCAATTAGTGCCACCAATCATAGTTGTAACAGTATTGAAAACATTGTGAATCATCATTTTTTTGACTGTGAATCTGCAGTCTAGTAGTGCTATTGAATAGCAGTTCCCTCCTGCTTGCCAGCCTCTGTGCCAGGCCCAACTAGCCAATTAGTGCCACCAATCATAGTTGTTGTAACAGTATTGTTAATCTTTAAAATAAAAAATTGTTCGCTTGTGATTCATCAGTTTGCTCGTGCCATTGAATTGCACTTTCCTCCTGCCTGCCAGCCTGTGTGCCAGGCCCAACTAGCCAATTAGTGCCACCAATCATATTTTTTGTAACAGTATATAAAAAATTTAAAATCATAATTTTTTTGACTGCAAATATTCAGTCTCCTAGTGCCATTGAATTGCAGTTTCCTCCTGCCTGCCAGCCTGTGTGCCAGGCCCAAACTAGCCAATTAGTGCCACCAATCATAGTTGTTGTAACAGTATTGTTAATCTTTAAAATTAAACATTGTTCGATTGTGAATCATCATTTTGCTTGTGCCATTGAATTGCACTTTCCTCCTGCCTGCCAGCCTGTGTGCCAGGCCCAACTAGCCAATTAGTGCCACCAATCATATTTCTTGTAACAGTATATAAAAAAATTTAAATCATAATTTTTTTGACTGCAAATCTTCAGTCTCCTAGTGCCATTGAATTGCAGTTTCCTCCTGCCTGGCAGCCTGTGTGCCAGTCCCAACTAGCCAATTAGTGCCACCAATTATAGTTGTTTAAACACTATTTAAAAAATTGTAAATCATCACTTTTTTTACTGTGAATCTGTAGTCTAGTAGTGCCATTGAATTGCAGTTCCCTCCTGCCTGCTAGCCTGTGTGCCAGGCCGACTTGCCAACTAGTTACACCAATCATATATGTTGTCACAGTATTGTTATTATTTAAAATAAAAAATTGTTATATTGTTATTCTGAATCCTCATTTTTCTCGTGCCATTGAATTGCACTTTCCTCCTGCCTGCCAGCCTGTGTGCCAGGCCCAACTAGCCAAGTAGGGCTAGCAATCATATTTCTTTTAACAGTCTTTTAAAAAATTGTAAATCATCACTGTTTTGACTGTGAATCTGCAGTCTCCTAGTGCCCTTGAATTGCATTTTCCTCCTGCCTGCCAGCCTGTGTGCCAGGTCGATTTGCCAACTAGTTACACCAATCATATTTGTTGTCACAGTATTGTTAATAATTTAAATTCAAAATTTTTTGATTGTTATTCTGAATCATCAGTTTGCTCGTGCCATTGAATTGCACTTTCCTCCTGCCTGCCAGCCAGTGTGCCAGGCCGACTTGCCAACTATTTACACCAATCATAATTGTTGTCACAGTATTGTTAATTATTAAAATTTAAAAAAAATTGATCGTTGTTCTGAATCCTCAGTTTTCTCGTGCCATTGAATTGCACTTTCCTCCTGCCTGCCAGCCTGTGTGCCAGGCCCAACTAGCCAATTAGTGCCAGCAATCATATTTCTTTTAAAAGTATTGCAAAAATTGTCAATCATCACTGTTTTGACTGTCAATCTGCAGTGTACTAGTGTCCTTGAATTGCATTTTCCTCCTGCCTGCCAGCCTGTGTGCCAGGCTGACTTGCCAACTATTTACACCAATCATATTTGTTGTCACAGTATTGTTATTAATTAAAATTAAAAAAATTTTGATTGTTGTTGTGAATCCCCAGTTTGATCGTGCCATTGAATTGCACTTTCCTCCTGCCTGCCAGCCTGTGTGCCAGGCCGACTTGACAACTATTTACACCAATCATATTTGTTGTCACAGTATTGTTAATAATTAAAATTATACATTTTTTGATTGTTGTTCTGAATCCTCAGTTTGCTTGTGCCATTGAATTGCACTTTCCTCCTGCCTGCCAGCCTGTGTGCCAGGCCCAACTAGCCAATTAGTGCCAGGAATCATATTTCTTTTAACAGTATTGCAAAAATTGTCAATCATCACTGTTTTGACTGTCAATCTGCAGTCTACTAGTGTCCTTGAATTGCATTTTCCTCCTGCCTGCCAGCCTTTGTGCCAGGCCGACTTGCCAACTAGTTACACCAATCGTATTTCTTGTCACAGTATTGTTAATAATTAAAAATAAAACATTTTTGATTGTTATTCTGAATCCTCAGTTTGCTCGTGCCATTGAATTGCACTTTCCTCCTGCCTGCCAGCCTGTGTGCCAGGCCAACTTGCCAACTATTTACACCAATCATATTTGTTGTCACAGTATTGTTATTAATCAAAAGTAAAAAAATTTTGATTCTTATTCTGAATCCTCAGTTTGCTTGTGCCATTGAATTGCACTTTCCTCCTGCCTGCCAGCCTGTGTGCCAGGCCGACTTGACAACTATTTACACCAATCATATTTGTTGTCACAGTATTGTTATTAATCAAAATTAAAATTTTTGGGATTGTTGTTCTGAATCCTCAGTTTGCTCGTGCCATTGAATTGCACTTTCCTCCTGCCTGCCAGCCTGTGTGCCAGGCCGACTTGACAACTATTTACACCAATCATATTTGTTGTCACAGTATTGTTATTAATCAAAATTAATTTTTTTTGGATTGTTGTTGTGAATCCTCAGTTTGCTCGTGCCATTGAATTGCACTTTCCTCCTGCCTGCCAGCCTGTGTGCCAGGCCGACTTGACAACTATTTACACCAATCATATTTGTTGTCACAGCATTGTTAATAATTAAAATAAAAATTTTTTTGATTGTTGTTCTGAATCCTCAGTTTGCTCGTGCCATTGAATTGCACTTTCCTCCTGCCTGCCAGCCTGTGTGCCAGGCCCAACTAGCCAATTAGTGCCAGCAATCATATTTCATTTAACAGTATTGCAAAATTTGTCAATCATCATGTTTTGACTGTCAATCTGCAGTGTACTAGTGTCCTTGAATTGCATTTTCCTCCTGCCTGCCAGACTGTGTGCCAGGCCGACTTGCCAACTAGTTACACCAATCTTATTTGTTGTCACAGTATTGTTAATAATTAAAATTAAATTTTTTTGATTGTTATTCTGAATCCTCAGTTTGCTCGTGCCATTGAATTGCACTTTCCTCCTGCCTGCCAGCTTGTGTGCCAGTCTGACTTGACAACTATTTACACCAATCATATTTGTTGTCACAGTATTGTTAATAATTAAAATAAAAAAAATGTTGATTGTTGTTCTGAATCCTCAGTTTGCTCGTGCCATTGAATTGCACTTTCCTCCTGCCTGCCAGCCTGTGTGCCAGGCCCAACTAGCCAAGTAGGGCTAGCAATCATATTTCTTTTAACAGTCTTTTCAAAATTTGTCAATCATCACTGTTTTGACTGTCAATCTGCAGTGTACTAGTGTCCTTGAATTGCATTTTCCTCCTGCCTGCCAGCCTGTGTGCCAGGCCGACTTGCCAACTAGTTACACCAATCTTATTTGTTGTCACAGTATTGTTAATAATTAAAATTAAATTTTTTTGATTGTTATTCTGAATCCTCAGTTTGCTCGTGCCATTGAATTGCACTTTCCTCCTGCCTGCCAGCCTGTGTGCCAGGCCAACTTGCCAACTATTTACACCAATCATATTTGTTGTCACAGTATTGTTATTAATTAAAATTAAAAAATTCTTGATTGTTGTTCTGAATCCTCAGTTTGCTCGTGCCATTGAATTGCACTTTCCTCCTTCCTGCCAGCCTGTGTGCCAGGCCGACTTGCCAACTCTTTACACCAATCATATTTGTTGTCACAGTATTGTTAATAATTAAAATTAAAAAAATTTTGATTGTTGTTGTGAATCCCCAGTTTGATCGTGCCATTGAATTGCACTTTCCTCCTGCCTGCCAGCCTGTGTGCCAGGCCGACTTGCCAACTATTTACACCAATAATATTTGTTGTCACAGTATTGTTAATAATTACAATTATAATTTTTTTTATTGTTGTTCTGAATCCTCAGTTTGCTCGTGCCATTGAATTGCACTTGCCTCCTGCCTGCCAGCCTGTGTGCCAGGCCCAACTAGCCAATTAGTGCCAGCAATCATATTTCTTTTAACAGTATTGCAAAAATTGTCAATCATCACTGTTTTGACTGTCAATCTGCAGTCTACTAGTGTCCTTGAATTGCATTTTCCTCCTGCCTGCCAGCCTGTGTGCCAGGCCGACTTGCCAACTATTTACACCAATCATATTTGTTGTCACAGTATTGTTATTAATCAAAATTAAAATGTTTTTGATTGTTATTCTGAATCCTCAGTTTGCTCGTGCCATTGAATTGCACTTTCCTCCTGCCTGCCAGCCTGTGTGCCAGGCCCAACTAGCCAATTAGTGCCAGGAATCATATTTCTTTTAACAGTATTGCAAAAATTGTCAATCATCACTGTTTTGACTGTCAATCTGCAGTCTACTAGTGTCCTTGAATTGCATTTTCCTCCTGCCTGCCAGCCTTTGTGCCAGGCCGACTTGCCAACTAGTTACACCAATCGTATTTCTTGTCACAGTATTGTTAATAATTAAAAATAAAAAAAATTTGATTGTTATTCTGAATCCTGTTTGCTCGTGCCATTGAATTGCACTTTCCTCCTGCCTGCCAGTCTGTGTGCCAGGCCGACTTGCCAACTATTTACACCAATCATATTTGTTGTCACAGTATTGTTATTAATCAAAAGTAAAAAATGTTTGATTGTTATTCTGAATCCTCAGTTTGCTCGTGCCATTGAATTGCACTTTACTCCTGCCTGCCAGCCTGTGTGCCAGGCCGACTTGACAACTATTTACACCAATCATATTTGTTGTCACAGTATTGTTATTAATCAAAATTAAAAATTTTTGGATTGTTGTTGTGAATCCTCAGTTTGCTTGTGCCATTGAATTGCACTTTCCTCCTGCCTGCCAGCCTGTGTGCCAGTCCGACTTGACAACTATTTACACCAGTCATATTTGTTGTCACAGTATTGTTAATAATTAAAATTTAAAAAATTTTGATTGTTGTTCTGAATCCTCAGTTTGCTCGTGCCATTGAATTGCACTTTCCTCCTGCCTGCCAGCCTGTGTGCCAGGCCCAACTAGCCAATTAGTGCCAGCAATCATATTTCATTTAACAGTATTGCAAAATTTGTCAATCATCACTGTTTTGACTGTCAATCTGCAGTCTACTAGTGTCCTTGAATTGCATTTTCCTCCTGCCTGCCAGCCTGTGTGCCAGGCCAACTTGCCAACTAGTTACACCAATCTTATTTATTGTCACAGTATTGTTAATAATTAAAAATAATATTTTTTTGATTGTTATTCTGAATCCTCAGTTTGCTCCTGCCATTGAATTGCACTATCCTCCTGCCTGCCAGCCTGTGTGCCAGGCCGACTTGCCAACTATTTAAACCAATCATATTTGTTGTCACAGTATTGTTATTAATCAAAAGTAAAAAATGTTTGATTGTTATTCTGAATCCTCAGTTTGCTCGTGCCATTGAATTGCACTTTCCTCCTGCCTGCCAGCCTGTGTGCCAGGCCGACTTGACAACTATTTACACCAATCATATTTGTTGTCACAGTATTGTTATTAATCAAAATTACATTTTTTTGGATTGTTGTTGTGAATCCTCAGTTTGCTCGTGCCATTGAATTGCACTTTCCTCCTGCCTGCCAGCCTGTGTGCCAGTCCGACTTGACAACTATTTACACCAATCATATTTGTTGTCACAGTATTGTTAATAATTAAAATTTAAAATTTTTTGATTGTTGTTCTGAATCCTCAGTTTGCTCGTGCCATTGAATTGCACTTTCCTCCTGCTTGCCAGCCTGTGTGCCAGGCCCAACTAGCCAATTAGTGCCAGCAATCATATTTCATTTAACAGTATTGCAAAATTTGTCAATCATCACTGTTTTGACTGTCAATCTGCAGTCTACTAGTGTCCTTGAATTGCATTTTCCTCCTGCCTGCCAGCCTGTGTGCCAGGCCAACTTGCCAACTAGTTACACCAATCTTATTTGTTGTCACAGTATTGTTAATAATTAAAAATAATATTTTTTTGATTGTTATTCTGAATCCTCAGTTTGCTCCTGCCATTGAATTGCACTTTCCTCCTGCCTGCCAGCTTGTGTGCCAGGCCGACTTGACAACTATTTACACCAATCATATTTGTTGTCACAGTATTGTTATTAATCAAAATTAAAATTTTTGGGATTGTTGTTCTGAATCCTCAGTTTGCTCGTGCCATTGAATTGCACTTTCCTCCTGCCTGCCAGCCTGTGTGCCAGGCCGACTTGCCAACTATTTACACCAATCATATTTGTTGTCACAATATTGTTATTAATCAAAATTAAAATTTTTGGGATTGTTGTTCTGAATCCTCAGTTTGCTCGTGCCATTGAATTGCACTTTCCTCCTGCCTGCCAGCCTGTGTACCAGGCCGACTTGACAACTATTTACACCAATCATATTTGCTGTCACAGTATTGTTAATAATTAAAATGTAAAAATTTTTGATTGTTGTTCTGAATCCTCAGTTTGCTCGTGCCATTGAATTGCACTTTCCTCCTGCCTGCCAGCCTGTGTGCCAGGCCCAACTAGCCAATTAGTGCCAGCAATCATATTTCTTTTAACAGTATTGCAAAAATTGTTAATCATCACTGTTTTGACTGTCAATCTGCAGTCTACTAGTGTCCTTGGATTGCATTTTCCTCCTGCCTGCCAGCCTGTGTGCCAGGCCGACTTGCCAACTAGTTACACCAATCTTATTTGTTGTCACAGTATTGTTAATAATTAAAAATAATAATTTTTTGATTGTTATTCTGAATCCTCAGTTTGCTCCTGCTCGTGCCATTGAATTGCACTTTCCTCCTGCCTGCCAGCCTGTGTGCCAGGCCGACTTGAAAAGTATTTACACCAATCATATTTGTTGTCACAGTATTGTTATTAATCAAAATTAAAATATTTTTGATTGTTGTTCTGAATCCTCAGTTTGCTCGTGCCATTGAATTGCACTTTCCTCCTGCCTGCCAGCCTGTGTGCCAGGCCCAACTAGCCAACTATTTACACCAATCATATTTGTTGTCACAGTATTGTTATTAATCAAAATTAAAAAAATTTTGATTGTTGTTCTGAATCCTCAGTTTGCTCGTGCCATTGAATTGCACTTTCCTCCTGCCTGCCAGCCTGTGTGCCAGGCCCAACTAGCCAATTAGTGCCAGCAATCATATTTCTTAAAACAGTATTGAAAAAATTGTAAATCATCACTGTTTTGACTGTCAATCTGCAGTCTACTAGTGCCCTTGAATTGGATTTTCCTCCTTCCTGCCTGCCTGTGTGCCAGGCCCAACTAGCCAATTAGTGCCACCAATCATATTCCTTGTAACAGTATTTAATTTTTTTTTTAATCATAACTGTTTTGACTGTGAATCTTCAGTCTCCTAGTGCCATTGAATTGCAGTTTCTCCCAGCTTGTGTGCCAGACAGGCCCATTTGCCAACTATTGCCAACAATCATATTTGTTGTCACAGTACTTCTAATATTTAAAAAAAATAACCATTTGTGACTTTTAAAACATCTGTCTTTTTTTGTTGTCAGTCTCACAGCGTATACTGTGCCCACTTGTCCAGTGCCACCACTCATAATTTTTGTAATAGTATTGTCAGACTCAGTGTCCATTTAAAAAAAAATGACAGGCAGAGGCAGGCCACCCCGCAGGTTCCGTGGTCGTGGTGCTGTGATTCCTTTAGACCCTACAAATATGCACATTGCTCAGATGCCGGGTGCCAGGGGGGACGCTAAAAGTTCTGAGGAGGACCTAGTTGAATGGCTAACACAGGACACTCAATCTTCTACAGCTTCCTCTCCTAGTCCTCCTAACCTTGACGCACCATCTACGTCCAGCTGTGCTTTGGGCAGGTCTCAAGTGACCAGTGCCACTCGCCCACCTGTCGCCACCACCAACACTAGCACCACAGCCGCTTCACTTGATCTGTCACAGGAGTTATTGACACATCAGTTGGAAGAAATGAGTGATGCGCAACCATCATTGACAGAGGATGTAGATAACAGTGATATGTCTCAGTCAGGCAGCATTACCGACATGTAGGTACGGTGTGATGATGATGATGTTGTACCCGCTGCTGCTTCCTTTCTTGATGTGTCAGATACAAGTGAAGCGGTTGATGATGATGTGTCGGTGGATGTCACGTGGGTGCCTGCTAGAAGAGAAGAAGAAGAGGGGGAAAGTTCAGATGGGGAGACAGAGAGGAGGAGGAGGAGACGAGTTGTAAGCATGGGGAGGTCGTCTCAAGGAGCTAGTGGCACAGTCAGACAGCATGCATCGGCACCCGGGGTCAGCCAGACAGCACGCCGACGCCCATCAATGCATGCTGTTGACACCATCAGAATGCCGTCATCGCAGAGCTCAGCAGTGTGGCATTTTTTTTGTGTGTCTGCCTCTGACAACAGCGATGCCATTTGCAACCTGTGCCAAAAGAAACTGAGTCGTGGGATGTCCAACACCCACTTAGGTACAACTGCTTTGCGAAGGCACATGGTCTCCCATCACAAACGCTGATGGGAAGAACACATGAGTAGAAGCAGCACACAAACTGAAAGCTGCCCTCCTCCTCCTGCTCCAGCATCTTCAGCCACGTCAACCACTGCTGTGCTCCTTGCCCCCTCTCAAACATCCTCCACTGAGTCTCTCTTACGTAGCAGTTCCTGGTCATCTGCCCACAGTCAGCTGTCTGTCAAGGACATGTTTGAGCGTAAGAAGCCAATTTCTCAAAGTCACCCCCTTGCCCGGCGTCTGACAGCTGGCTTGTCTGAACTCTTAGCCCACCAGCTTTTACCATACAAGCTGGTGGAGTCTGATGCTTTCAAAAAATTTGTATCTATTGGGACACCGCAGTGGAAGGTACCTGGCAGAAATTTCTTTTCACAAAAGGCAATCCCAAACCTGTACTCTGTTGTGAGAAAGGAAGTTATGGCATGTCTGGCACTCAGCATTGGGGCAAGGGTCCATATGACCATGGATAGCTGGTCTGCAAAGCATGGTCAGGGCAGGTATATCATCTACACTGCGCATTGGGTAAACCTGCTGACGTCTGACAAGCATGGAATGCGTGGCTCTGCAGAAGAGTTGGTGACACCGCCACGACTTGCAGGCAGGCCTGCTGCTACCTCCTCTACTCCTCCTACTCCATCCTCTTCCATAACCTCTTCCATAACCTCTTCCTCGGCTGAGTCCTCTTCTGCTTCTGCGTCTTGCTCCACATCAATGGCACCCCCCCAGCTCCACAGGTACTTTTCCACATCCCGGGTACGGCAGTGTCACGCCGTCTTGGGATTGACTTGCCTGAAAGTGGAGAGTCAAACCGCACCAGCACTCCTGACTGCCCTGAACGCACAGGTGGATCAGTGGCTGATTCCGCACCAACTGGAGATTGGCAAGGTTGTTTCTGACAATGGAAGTAATTTGGTGGCGGCATTGAAATTGGGCAAGTTGACACATGTGCCGTGCATGGCACATGTGTGTAATCTAATTGTACAACGATTTGTCCCTAATTACCCAGGCTTACAGGACGTCCTGAAGCAAGCCAAGAAGGTGTGTGGCCATTTCAGGTGTTCCTACACGGCCATGGCGCACTTGTCCGATATCCAGCGTCAAAACAACCTGCCAGTGAGGCGCTTGATTTGCGACAGCCCGACACGGTGGAATTCAACACTCCTAATGTTTGACCGCCTGCTCCAACAAGAAAAAGCTGTTAATGAGTATTTGTATGACCGGGGTGCTAGGACAGCCTCTGGGGAGCTGGGGATTTTTTTGCCAAATTACTGGACGCTCATGCGCAATGCCTGTAGGCTCATGCGTCCTTTTGAGGAGGTGACAAACCTTGTCAGTCGCACCGAAGGCACCATCAGCGACATCATACCATTTGTTTTCTTCCTGGAGCGTGCCCTGCGAAGAGTGCTGGATCAGGCCGTAGATGAGCGTGAAGAGGAAGAGGAAGAGTTGTGGTGTCCGTCACCCCCACAAATAGCCTTATCAGCATCGCTTGCTGGACCTGCGGCAACGCAGGAAGAGGATTGTGAGGAAGAGGAGTCAGAGGAGGAATGTGGCTTGGAGGAGGAGGAAGACCGAGCACAACAGGCATCCCAGGGTGCTCGTTGTTGTCACCTCTCTGGTACCCGTGGTGTTGTACGTGGCTGGGGGGAAGAAGATACCCTCAGTGAGATCAGTGAGGACGAGGAACGGGACATGATTAGCTCGGCATCCAACCTTGTTCAAATGGGTTCTTTCATGCTGTCGTGCCTGTTGAGGGACCCTCGTATAAAAAAGCTGAAGGAGAACGACCTGTACTGGTCCACGCTCTTCGACCCCCGGTATAAGCATAAAGTGCCTGAAATGTTACCAAATTCCCGCAAGTCGGAAAGGATGGAGCATTTTAAAAATAAATTAAAAAATATGCTTTACACAGCATATGAGGGTGATGTCACAGCACAACGGGAATGTAACAGGGGAAGAGATGAAATTAATCCTCCTCCTCCTCCCACGACCACGGCGGCAAGGACAGGATGCTTTCCTGACGTCTTGTTGATGGAGGACATGCATACCTTTTTAACTCCGATGCATCCCCAGAGCCTTTCGGGATCCAGTGGAAAAATACAAAAAGCAAGGTTGCGCCTATTTAATTTATACCTGAGTGGCCAGGTTAAACTAATTGTCTAAAAGTGAAAAACAGCACTAAACTGACCTAAATAGTTGCCTAAATAATGAAAGACTATATTTTAGTTGATAATAATAATTAAAAAGAGATAAGGAAAGGACTTATAAATATAGTTTATTGAATTTTCTTAATGGGATAATAGAAGATCTTTTTCTGATAAAAGCACTATATTAAAAAACACTGTATTAGAAAAACACTATATTAAAAAACATTATATTTAAAAAATGTATCATATATGATCCAATAACTGAAATTAAACAGAAAAAAATAATAAAATAAAGAACATATGAAAAAATATCTCTAAGAGTTGATTGGCCAATCAATGTGACAAGTTATAATAAATGTATTTTTCAATAAATTGGACACATTGCATCAGTAACCTAAGGGAACCATTCGAGCAATATATGCAATAGATCAAAAAGACACGTATATAGATAAAATGTGTTATAAAAAATGTGTTATAAAAATAAATAAATCTTGTGTATGTGATTATACTAAATATTCAACTTTGATATAAGGACTAAAATATAGTCTTTCATTATTTAGGCAACTATTTAGGTCAGTTTAGTGCTGTTTTTCACTTTTAGACAATTAGTTTAACCTGGCCACTCAGGTATAAATTAAATAGGCGCAACCTTGCTTTTTGTATTTTTCCACTGTATCTATTTAATTATCAATTTTTTAAGGTTTTATTGATACAGCTGGGTTGTTTAGTGAAATTACAGTTCATTATTAGTATTAATATCTTATATCTGCTTTCGGGATCCAGCCTCAGAGAAAGACTCAACCAACAGGTAGCAGACTACCTAGCTTTGACTGCGGATCTCAACACTCTCAGGAGCGATGGACCCCTTAACTACTGGGTCTGCAGGCTTGACTTGTGGCCTGAGCTATCCCAATTTGCAATGGAACTTCTGGCCTGCCCTGCTTCAAGTGTCCTGTCCGAAAGGACCTTCAGTGCAGCAGGAGGTTTTGTCACTGAGAAGAGAAGTCGTCTAGGTCAAAAAAGCCTGGACTATCTCACTTTTATAAAAATTAATGAGGGATGGATCCCGAAGGGACTGACATTGGGTGATACATTTGAGTAAAAAAGGCCTGATGATGAGATGAGTTGGCTTGGGCTACAACTGGTACACAGGCTGGCCTTTTTTTTTTTCTTATAAAGCCGGATGACTTGCTTGACTTATCCGCCAACAACTAGTGTTCAAGCCACAAGCTTTTAGGGCACTTTCTAAATGTTTTACAAACATCAATTTTTCTGGCCGCTGCTGCTGCTCTGTGGGTACAAAACTCAAATAAAAAAATAAGGCACATAACAGTGATTAAACTGTTAAGAATAGTACAACTTAACACACCACTCATATCTGGTGGACCATTAAATTGCACGCGCAGTGCCCCAAATGTGAAGTATGCCGTATGTCCTCTTTCCTGCTGGTGTTTTGTTTGAGGGTCCTGGACCCTCTTATAAAAAGGCTTAAGGAGAAAGAAGTGTACTGGGTGTCCAATCAAAGTTTTTTCTATTTCCCAGTTGCCAAAGATTATCTCTGGGTTTCTAAAATCAATGCTGTACCTGTACTCTATTTTCAAAAGGATGCCATATGTTCTCTTTCCTGCTGGTGTTTTGTTTGAGGGTCCTGGACCCTCTTATAAAAAGGCCTAAGGAGAAATAAGTGTACTGGGTGTCCAATCAATGTTTTTTTCTATTTCCCATTTGCCCAAAATTATCTCTGGGTTTCTAAAATCAATGTCTTACCTGTAATCTATTGTTCAAAAGGATGCCATATGTCCTCTTTCCTGCTGGTGCTTTGTTTGAGGGTCCTGGACTCTATTATAAAAAGGCCTAAGGAGAAAGAAGTGTACTGGGGTCTAATCAATGTTTTTTTCTATTTCCCATTTGCCAAAAATTATCTCTGGGTTTCTAAAATCAATGCTGTACCTGTAATCTATTGTTCAAAAGAAGGCCATATGTCCTCTTTCCTGCTGGTGTTTTGTTTGAGGGTCCTGGACCCTCTTATAAAAATGCCTAAGGAGAAAGAAGTGTACTGGGTGTCCAATCAGTGTTTTTTTCTATTTCCCATTTGCCCAAAATTATCTCTGGGTTTCTAAAATCAATGTCTTACCTGTAATCTATTGTTCAAAAGGATGCCATATGTCCTCTTTCCTGCTGGTGCTTTGTTTGAGGGTCCTGGACTCTATTATAAAAAGGCCTAAGGAGAAAGAAGTGTACTGGGGTCTAATCAATGTTTTTTTCGATTTCCCAGTTGCCAAAAATTATCTTTGGGTTTCTAAAATCAATGCCGTACCTGTACTCTATTGTTCAAAAGGATGCCATATGTCCTCTTTCCTGCTGTTGTTTTTGTTGAGGGTCCTGGACCCTCTTTTAAAAAGGCTGAAGTTGAAAGAAGTGTCCTGGGTGTCCAATCAGTTTTTGGGTTCAAGTTCCCGGTTGCAACAAATTATCTCTGGGTTTCTAAAATCAATGCTGTACCTGTACTCTATTGTTCAAAAGGATGCCATATATCCTCTTTCCTGCTGTTGTTTCTGTTGAGGGCCCTGGACCCTCTTATAAAAAGGCCGAAGTTGAAAGAAGTGTACTGGCTGTCCAATCAATGTTTTTTTCTATTTCCCGTTTCATAACAATTAACTCCGGATTTCTAAAATCAATGTCGTACCTGTACACTATTGTTCAAAAGGATGCCATATGTCCTCTTTCCTGCTGGTGTTTCTGTTGAGGGTCCTGGAGCCTCTTATAAAAAGGCTGAAGTAGAAAGAATTGTACTGGGTGTCCAATCATTTTTTTGGTTCAATTTCACGGTTGCAACACATTATCTCATGGTTTCTAAAATCAATGCCTTCCCTGTACTCTATTGTTCAAAAGGATACCATATGTCCTCTTTCCTGCTGTTGTTTCTGTTGAGGGTCCGGGACCCTCTTATAAAAAGGCTGAAGTAGAAAGAAGTGTACTGGGTGTCCAATCATGTTTTTTGGTTCAATTTCCCGGTTGCAAGCAATTATCTCCGGGTTTCTAAAAACTATGCTGTACCTGTACTCTCTTGATCAAAAGGATGCCATCTGTCCTCTTTCCTGCTGCTGTTTTTGTTGAGGGTCCTGGAGCCTCTTATAAAAAGGCCTAAGGATAAAGAAGTGTACTGGTTGTCCAATCAATGTTTTTTTCAATTTCCCAGTTGCAAAAAATTATCTCTTGGTTTCTAAAATCAATGCCTTACCTGTAATCTATTGTTCAAAAGGATGCCATATGTCCTCTTTCCTGCTGTTGTTTCTGTTGAGGGTCCGGGACCCTCTTATAAAAAGGCCGAAGGAGAAAGAAGTGTACTGGGTGTCCTGTCCAATATTTTTTTCTATTTCACATTTCCTAAAAATTATCTCTGTGTTTCTAAAATCAATGCTTTACCTGTACTCTATTGTTCAAAAGGATACCATATGTCCTCTTTCCTGCTGCTGTTTTTGTTGAGGGTCCTGGACCCTCTTCTAAAAAGGCCTAAGGATAAAGAAGTGTAAAAGGCCTAAGGATAAAGAAGTGTACTGGGTGTCCAATCAATGTTTTTTTCTATTTCCCGGTTGCAAGAAATTATCTCAGGGTTTCTAAAATCAATGCCTTACCTGTCATCTATTGTTCAAAAGGATGCCATATGTCCTCTTTCCTGCTACTGTTTTTGTTGAGGGTCCTGGAGCCTCATATAAAAAGGCCTAAGGATAAAGAAGTGTACTGGGTGTCCAATCAATTTTTTTTTCTATTTCCCGGTTCATAAAAATTATCTCTGGGTTTCTAAAATCAATGCCTTACCTGTAATCTATTGTTCAAAAGGATGCCATATCTCCTCTTTCCAGCTGTTGTTTCAGTTGAGGGTCCGGGACCCTCTTATACAAAGGCCGAAGGAGAAAGAAGTGTACTGGGTGTCCTGTCCAATGTTTTTTTCTATTTCACGTTTCCTAAAAATTATCTCCGGGTTTCTAAATTCAATGCTTTACCTGTACTCTACTGTTCAAAAGGATGCCATATGTGCTCTTTCCTGCTGCTGTTTTTGTTGAGGGTCCTGGGCCCTCTTATAAAAAGGCCTAAGGAGAAAGAAGTGTAAAAGGCCTAAGGATAAAGAAGTATACTGGGTGTCCAATCAATGTTTTTTTCTATTTCCCGGTTGCAAGAAATTATCTCTGGGTTTCTAAAATCAATGCCTTACCTGTAATCTATTGTTCAAAAGGATGCCATATGTCCTCTTTCCTGCTGCTGTTTTTGTTGATGGTCCTGGAGCCTCTTATAAAAAGGCCTAAGGATAAAGAAGTGTACTGGGTGTCCAATCATTTTTTTTTCTATTTCCCGGTTGCAACAAATTATCTCTGTGTTTCTAAAATCAATGCCTTACCTCACCTGTACTCTATTGTTCAAAAGGATGCCATATGTCCTCTTTCCTGCTGTTTTTTTCTTTTTTGGTCGGTATTTTTGTTTATTTTCTAACATTCAATGCACTTATTGGTTCACTAAGATTATGACTTTGCACACTGTCATTTTTGATGCAGCCTTTTGACATGTCGTGTGATATGAATACAATAATGGTATGTTTTGAATCTGCTGAGCACAATAATAAAAAAAATATATAATTTAACTTGAGTTACTAACTGAAGCATGATTTACAATAGGGGTTAGATCTATAAGTAGCAGCATAAAAAAAATATAAAATCGGCTTCACACAGTGGTTAGGCTTAGAAGTGAAGGGGTTAAACACTGATAAAGTATTCCTTTAGGGGCGCAAAGAGATGGCTACCGGAACACTCCATGAACTTCACAAGAGTCGCTGTCTTGTGTTTCGGGTGATGTTGGAGACATCTGTGTAGTGTACAGGGAAACCAAAAATCCTCTCCATCTCTGTGCACCACAGACAGGACGTCCTCCTTGTCATCCATAAGCACAGGAAACTACTGGCATTTCCCTTGCTTCAAGAAGTTCAGTTTTTGTGGTGATAGTACAGACTTTACAAAACTTTGATTTCCTACCATACTCAAGACAATCTTGTAGTTCAAGCTTATGACTTGCTGTAGGAAACAGTGGCCTGTCCATACCAGGAAGATTTAGCCAGAAGTAACGATCTCTGCTTGCAGGTGACACATGTTTAGCGTCAATCATCAAAGGGGTTGCATGCAGAATATGGCAGATGGCCCTCTTCTTCACATGTTTGTCCATAGCCACAACATTTTCAAACAGCCAGAAGAAAGGTCGGTTCTCACCAGCCTTAAGTCGCGCTTCATTTAACTAATGCTGAAAGTAAAAAAATAGACAAACAGTGCCTTCAAAAAGACCTTTGCGACATGGATTCACCAGAGCAAGGTCATTGCAAGGACTTCCCACGATAACAAAATCAAAATGCCACAACTCCTCAATCTTCCCCTTCAGATTATTATTGTCCCACTCCCTTGTACTCCTATGCCCTGCTCCCTGTTGTTGTTTTTGTTAAGGGTACGGGACCCTCTTATAAAAAGGCTAAAGTAGAAAGAAGTGTACTGGGTGACCACTGACCAATCATTTTTTTGGTTCAATTTCACGGTTGCAACAAATTATCTCCGGGTTTCTAAAATCAATGCCTTACCTGTCATCTATTGTTCAAAAGGATGCCATATGTCCTCTTTCCTGCTGTTGTTTCTGTTGAGGGTCCAGGACCCTCTTATAAAAAGGTCTAAGGAGAAAGAAGTGTACTGGGTGTCCAATCAATGTTTTTTTCTATTTCCCTGTTCATAAAAATTATCTCAGGGATTCTAAAATCAATGCCTTACCTGTAATCTATTGTTCAAAAGGATGCCATATGTCCTCTTTCATGCTGTTGTTTCGGTTGAGGGTCCTGGAGCCTCTTCTAAAAAGGCCTAAGGATAAAAAAGTGTACTGGGTGACCTGTCCAATCAATTTTTTTTTCTATTTCACGGTTGCAACAAATTATCTCTGGGTTTATAAAATCAATGCCTTACCTGTAATCTATTGTTCAAAAGGATGCCAATGCCATATGTCCTCTTTCCTGCTGTTGTTTTGTTTGAGGGTCCTGGACCCTCTTTTAAAAAGGCCGAAGGAGAAAGAAGTGTACTGGGTGTCCAATCAAATTTTTTTTCTATTTCCCTGTTCATACAAATTATCTCGGGGATTCTAAAATCAATGCCTTACCTGTAATCAATTGTTCAAAAGGATGCCATATGTCCTCTTTCCTGCTGGTGTTTCGGTTGAGGGTCCTGGACCCTCTTATAAAAATGTAAAAAGGCAAAAGGATAAAGAAGTGTACTGGGTGTCCAATCAATGTTTTTTTTTCTATTTCCCTGTTCATAAAAATTATCTCCGGGATTCTAAAATCAATGCCTTACCTGTAATCTATTGTTCAAAAAGATGCCATATGTCCTCTTTCCTGCTGTTGTTTTGTTTGAGGGTCCTGGACCCTCTTTTAAAAAGGCTGAAGGAGAAAGAAGTGTACTGGGTGTCCAATAAATGTTTTTTTCTATTTCCCTGTTCATAAAAATTATCTCAGGGATTCGATAATCAATGCCTTACCTGTAATCTATTGTTCAAAAGGATGCCATATGTCCTCTTTCCTGCTGTTGTTTTGTTTGAGGGTCCTGGAGCCTCTTATAAAAAGGCCTAAGGATAAAGAAGTGTACTGGGTGTCCAATCAATGTTTTTTTCTATTTCCCTGTTCATAAAAATTATCTCAGGGATTCGATAATAAATGCCTTTCCTGTAATCTATTATTCAAAAGGATGCCATATGTCCTCTTTCCTGCTGTTGTTTTGTTTGAGGGTCCTGGACCCTCTTATAAAAAGGCTTAAGGATAAAGAAGTGTACTGGGTGTCCAATCAATGTTTTTTTCTATTTCCCTGTTCATAAAAATTATCTCCGGGATTCTAAAATCAATTGTTCAAAAGGATGACATATGTCCTCTTTCCTGCTGGTGTTTCGGTTGAGGGTCCTGGACCCTCTTATAAAAACTGAAAAAGGCAAAAGGATAAAGAAGTGTACTGGGTGTCCAATCAATGTTTTATTCGATTTCCCAGTTGCAACAAATTATCTCAGGGTTTCTAAAAACAATGCCTTAACTGTAATCTATTGTTCAAAAGGATGCCATATGTCCGCTTTCCTGCTGTTGTTTTGTTTGAGGGTCATGGACACTCTTTTAAAAAGGGCTGAGGAGAAAGAAGTGTACTGGGTGTCCAATCAATGTTTTTTTCTATTTCCCTGTTCATAAAAATTATCTCAGGGATTCTAAAATCAATGCCTTCCCTGTAATCTATTGTTCAAATAAATGCCATATGTCCTCTTTCCTGCTGTTGTTTTTGTTGAGGGTCCGGGACCCTCTTCTAAAAAGGCAGAAGGAGAACGACCTGTACTGTACTGGGTGTCCAATCATGGTTTTTTTTTTCAATTTCACGGTTCCTAATAAATATCTCCGTGTAACTAAAATCAATGCCATACCTGTACTCTATTGTTCAAAAGGATGGCATATGTGGTGTTTCATTCTGTTGTGGCTGTTGAGGGTCATGGCCGTGGGCCAGCATATAAAACGGCTGAAGGAGAACGACTTGTACTGCCTTGCTGCTCCTTTTAGGCAGGCCAGCTCTTTGCATACATGCCCACAGACTCTGTAACGCATGCCTCTTTTAGGGAGAGGTGCAGCCATAATGCAGGGTAAGAACCTCTGCCTGCAACTGTTATACTCGATTTTGCGAAAGGAAGTAACCTTACCATGGTTCCCTGCACGCACGTCTTGTTGTTATATTTTGGTGAGGGTAATCATGATGGCCATGTAGACCACCACCAAGAGGCCTGGAAGTAACAGGGATGAGATGAAAGTGCTAAGAATGGTACAACTTGAAACAACCAAGTTAGCCATGGGTGTTAGTCCAAGACCGCTTGGCTTTTTTTTGGCTTTGGGTGCGGCTAATCATGCAGGCCATATAGAGCTGCCAACATTCGGTGTTGTATCAGGTATTAAAGTAATAAGAACAGTACTACCAAAATACAGCCAATGAAGGGCCTTATGAAGACTGAGCCAAGGTTGGATTGTAGTATTTTGTTCGGCTAATCATGATGGCCATGTAGACCACCCCCGAGAGGCCTGGAAGTAACAGGGATGAGATGAAAGTGCTAAGAATAGTACAACTTGAAACAACCGAGTTAGCCATGGGTGTTAGTCCAAGACCGCTTGGCTTTTTTTTGGCTTTGGGTGCGGCTAATCATGCAGGCCATATAGACCTGCCACCATTCGGTGTTGTATCAGGTATTAAACTAATAAGAACAGAACTACCAAAATAAAGCCAATTAACAGGCTTTCAAGAGCCAAGGTTTTATTGTTGTACTTTGTTAGGATAATCATGATGGCCATGTAGACCACCACCGAGAGGCCTGGAAGTAACAGGGATGAGATGAAAGTGCTAAGAATAGTACAACTTGAAACAACCGAGTTAGCCATGGGTGTTAGTCTAAGACCGCTTGGCTATTTTTTGGCTTTGGGTGCGGCTAATCATGCAGGCCATATAGACCTGCCACCAATACTAATAACACCAATAAATGAAAAAACAATGTGGTAGTAAACCCAGTTCGATCAAACCATAGATACAAGTGAAGGGGTCGTTGTAATGGACAGTTCATTTAGTCCAATTCCAAATCCAGAAATCTGGAGCGGGTGGCAAGCTGCTTCTTCGAATTTCTTGTCGGTGTCCCAAGATGTTATGTTCTGCAGAAATGAATGATAAAGAAAGAAGGCGCCACCATAGTGCACAATCAGATGTGTATAACACGCCAGTTAAAAAAGTAAGACCGTACTTACAAGCTGTCAGACACTTGAGAAGTGTCACAAACGCCTTCTGGACTATTAATCGAGTCGTCCAGCTAACTCCCACTGGTAAATCTCAGAAGTCCTCTGATGTCCTCTGGAGTGTGAGGGTCGTGGTGGCAGACAAAAAACCAGCACCCAGCAATGGCAATTACCACAGAGCCGGCTTGAACTTATACTATCCACTCTTGGTGTAGATACAATGTATCAGATGGATAGATAGAAAGAATAAATAAAAGATACTTCGTGGCAAAAGTCTTGTAAAAGCATACAGACTTTATTTGGGGTACATAAGCACAACGTTTCTCGGTCTCTCCTGACCGTTTCCTCAGGTGCAATATACATAATAATAAAAACCACGAACTTTTATTGCCATATTCTCGGCGTTCTCTAGATTGAGCAGCGCATGCGTGTGGGTGTGACCACCAGTAGAGCTTCCATTGGTGGTTGGTTATCCAATGGTATGCATACCATTGGATAACCAACCACCAATGGAAGCTCTACTGGTGGTCACACCCACACGCATGCGCTGCTCAATCTAGAGAACGCCGAGAATACGGCAATAAAAGTTCGTGGTTTTTATTATTATGTATATTGCACCTGAGGAAACGGTCAGGAGAGACCGAGAAACGTTGTGCTTATGTACCCCAAATAAAGTCTGTATGCTTTTACAAGACTTTTGCCACAAAGTATCTTTTATTTATTCTTTCTATCTATCCATCTGATACATTGTATCTACACCAAGAGTGGATAGTATAAGTTCAAGCCGGCTCTGTGGTAATTGCCATTGCTGGGTGCTGGTTTTTTGTCTGCCACCACGACCCTCACACTCCAGAGGACATCAGAGGACTTCTGAGATTTACCAGTTGGAGTTAGCTGGACGACTCGATTAATAGTCCAGAAGGCGTTTGTGACACTTCTCAAGTGTCTGACAGCTTGTAAGTACGGTCTTACTTTTTTAACTGGCGTGTTATACACATCTGATTGTGCACTATGGTGGCGCCTTCTTTCTTTATCATTCATTAAACTAATAAGAACAGTACTACCAAAATACAGCCAATGAAGGGCCTTTGAAGACTGAGCCAAGGTTGGATTGTAGTATTTGGTTAGGCTAATCATGATGGCCATGTAGACCACCACCGAGAGGCCTGGAAGTAACAGGGATGAGATGAAAGTGCTAAGAATGGTACAACTTTAAACAACCGAGTTAGCCATGGGTGTTAGTCCAAGACCGCTTGGCTTTTTTTTGGCTTTGGGTGCGGCTAATCATGCAGGCCATATAGAGCTGCCAACATTTGGTGTTGTATCAGGTATTAAAGTAATAAGAACAGTACTACCAAAATACAGCCAATGAAGGGCCTTATGAAGACTGAGCCAAGGTTGGATTGTAGTATTTTGTTCGGCTAATCATGATGGCCATGTAGACCACCACCGAGAGGTCTGGAAGTAACAGGGATGAGATGAAAGTGCTAAGAATAGTACAACTTGAAATAACCGAGTTAGCCATGGGTGTTAGTCCAAGACCGCTTGGCTTTTTTTTGGCTTTGGGTGCGGCTAATCATGCAGGCCATATAGACCTGCCACCATTCGGTGTTGTATCAGGTATTAAACTAATAAGAACAGTACTACCAAAATAAAGCCAATTAACAGGCTTTCAAGAGCAAAGGTTTTATTGTTGTACTTTGATAGGATAATCATGATGGCCATGTAGACCACCACCGAGAGGCCTGGAAGTAACGGGGATGAGATGAAAGTGCTAAGAATAGTACAACTAGAAACAACCGAGTTAGCCATGGGTGTTAGTCCAAGACCGCTTGGCTTTTTTTTGGCTTTGGGTGCGGCTAATCATGCAGGCCATATAGAGCTGCCAACATTCGGTGTTGTATCAGGTATTAAACTAATAAGAACAGTACTACCAAAATACAGCCAATGAAGGGCCTTATGAAGACTGAGCCAAGGTTGGATTGTAGTATTTGGTTAGGCTAATCATGATGGCCATGTAGACCACCACCGAGAGTCCTGGAAGTAACAGGGATGAGATGAAAGTGCTAAGAATAGTACTACTTGAAACAACCGAGTTAGCCATGGGTGTTAATCCAAGACAGGTTGGCTTTTTTTTGGTTTGGGTGCGGCTAATCATGCAGGCCATATAGAGCTGCCACCATTCGGTGTTGTATCAGGTATTAAACTAATAAGAACAGTACTACCAAAATACAGCCAATGAAGGGCCTATGAAGACTGAGCCAAGGTTGGATTGTAGTATTTTGTTAGGCTAATCATGATGGCCATGTAGACCACCCCCGAGAGGCCTGGAAGTAACAGGGATGAAAGTGCTAAGAATAGTACTAATTGAAACAACCGAGTTAGCCATGGGTGTTAGTCCAAGACCGCTTGGCTTTTTTTTGGGTTTGGGTGCGGCTAATCATGAAGGCCAGATAGACCTGCCACCATTCGGTGTTGTAACAGGTATTAAACTGCTAAGAACAGTACTACTTAACACAACCTAGTTACCATGGGTCCCAGAGCATATGTTTTGTTATTATATTTTGTAAGGGTAATCATGCAGGCCATATAGACCTCCCCCAATAGGGTGAGTAACAGGTATTGAAATTGTAAGAACAGTACTACTTAACACAAAGTTACCATGGGTCCCAGAGCATATGTCTTATTATTATATTTTGTTCGGTTAATCATGCAGGCCATATAGACATCCCCCAATAGGGTGAGTAACAGGTATTAAAATGCTAAGAAGAGTACTACTTAACACAACCTAGTTACCATGGGTCCCAGACTGCATGTCTTGTTATTATATTTTGTAAGGGTAATAATGCAGGCCATATAGACCTCCCCCGATAGGGCGAGTAACAGGTATTAAAATGCTAAGAACAGTACTAATTAACACAAGCTAGTTACCATGGGTCCCACACCGCGTGTCTTGTTGTTATACTTTTTCAGGGTAATCATGCAGGCCATATAGACCTCCCCCGACAGGGTGTAACAGGTATTAAAATGCTAAGAACAGTACTACTTAACACAACCTAGTTACCATGGGTCCCAGACCCAGAGCAGATGTCTTATTATTATATTTTGTATGGGTAATCATGCAGGCCGTATAGACCTCCCACGATAGGGTGAGTAACAGGTATTAAAATGCTAAGAAGAGTAATACTTAACACAACCTAGTTACCATGGGTCCCAGACCGCATGTTTTGTTATTATATTTTGTAAGGGTAATCATGCAGGCCACATAGACCTCCCCCAATAGGGTGAGTAACAGGTATTAAAATGCTAAGGAAATTACTACTTAACACAACCTAGTTACCATGGGTCCCAGACCGCATGTTTTGTTATTATATTTTGTAAGAGTAATCATGCAGGCCATATAGACCTCCACCGATAGGGTGAGTAACAGCTATTAAAATGCTAAGGACATTACTACTTAACACGACATAGTTACCATGGTTCCAAGACCCAGAGCAGATGTCTTATTATTATATTTTGTATGGGTAATCATCCAGGCCGTATAGACCTCCCCAAATAGGGGGAGTTACAGAGATTAAAGTGCTAAGAATGGTACTACTTAAAACACAGCCTAGTGAACATGGGTCCCAGACCGCATGTCTTATTTTTATATTTTTTTAGGGTAATCATGCAGGCCATATAGACCTCCCTTGATAGGGGGAGTAACAGGGATTACAGTTCTAAGAATACTGTAGTACTACTTAAACACAACCTAGTTACCATGGGTCCCAGACCAGATGTTTTCTTGTTATACTTTGTCAGGCTAATCATGCAGGCCATATAGAACTCCAACAAAAGGGGGGGTAAGAGGGATTAAAGTGATAAGAAAAGTTTTACTTAACACAACAAAATTACCATGGGTCCCAGACCGCGTGTCTTGTTGTTATACTTTGTCAGGGTATTCATAACCGCCATATAGACCTCCACCAATAGGGGGAGTTACAGGGCTGAAAGTGCTAAGAATAGTACTACTTAACACAACCTAGTTACCATGGGTCCAAGACCGCATGTTTAATTATTATACTTTATCAGGGTAATTGTATATCTAACAAATCTATCTATTCTTCTTCTATCGATTCTATCTAAATATCAATCTATGTATATCTATCGATCTATCTTCTGTCCGGACTGTTTTGAGACAGCCACTTGTGTTTTTGACAACTTTGAAGTAGGAGGACAGAACAATCATCTTCTTCCATCTCCCGCTTCCAAAAATGAAGGCCATATAGACCTCCCCCGATAGGGGGAGTAACAGGTTGTAGTAAACTGCTAAGAATAGTACTACTTAACACACCACGGGTCACAGACCGCATGTCTTATTGTTATATATATTTCAAATCAATTTATTTATCTATCAAATCGATCGAACTATCAAACATATCTATCAAATGTAGATTGCATCTATTGATAGATGTAATTCGTATCTATAAAATGTATATTGCATCTTTGATTCGATAACATTCGTATCTATCAAATGTATATTGCATCTATTGATCGATGTAATGTGTATCTATCAAATGTATATTGCATCTATTGATCTATGTACAGTGTATCGATCATATGTATATTTCATTGATTGAGCTATGTAATCTATGTTTCTATCTATCAAATCTATCTATCTCGTGGTTGTGCAAGTGGACTGTTTGCAGTTGATTGTGGTGCGTTACACTTGGAGTTTGCTCTGTCACTGTGAAGCGGCCGTAACCCTTACACTACCTGATAGATACGACATCATAACTGATGTTTTAAAGCACGTTATTGCAAACAATTTGGGAATGTTAGGTGATTTAGGCCCTTTATGGGTTAAAAACAGACTCTGCATCAACCATGTAATTTTCCATGGGAGTTTTGCCAGGGATCCCCCTCCAGCATGCCACAGTCCCGGTGTTAGTCCCCTTGAAACAACTTTTCCATCACTATTGTGGCCAGAAAGAGTCCTTGTAGGTTTTAAAGTTCGCCTGCCTATTGAATTCAATGGCGGTTCGCCGGTTCGTGAACAATACCGGAAGTTTGAGTCCGCCGTTCGCGAACCGAAATTTTTAAGTTCGCGACATCACTATTTATAATGTATATTATTTTCTTCTGCATTATTTGCTATGTAAAATGTATCTTACAGTGTGCTCTGAACAAGGAGTGTTTGGGTGTATTTCTGCAAAGCCCTGCTTACTTTATGCTCACAGTATAATCAAGGTACTGGTTCTTTCTTATGACACTACATGATGACTGTTTATGTAAGGTTTGTGTGCTGCTAACTTGGCTTAATAGAAAGCATTTGGGTCTTTGCATTAAAAATACTGCATCATTTATGAAAAAAACAGTGGAGAAGAAACTGAGCAACTGCACATCGAGGGTATCACTTTAAATAAAATATATGTGTTACACACTGTAAACAGCTTATAAGAGTTTAAAAAAATAAAATGCTTTTTGTAGTTATACGGACTACACATCCCAGGACTGCTACGTCAACAATCGTCACTCCCGGTTTCAGTATCCTCTGTTGGTTCTAGTGCTCCAGTAAACTTGTGTGCCATGGAAAGCTTGGAAGAAATAAAATAAAGATGTGCTTTTCGTCTGCGTGCTGCAGACTTTATCTACAGTTAAGACAATAAACACTTACCTGTTTATCACCAAATATTGTGCTTCCATATTTTACCTCCTGCTGCTAGAGAAAAGCCAGTTTAAGCATCTAGAGCACATAGTCTTCATGGAAATACTAAGCCAGACTCTACACAATATGATGGTTCAGATATATTTTATTTGCTTTTTATTTTTTTCATCAAAATGTGTTGCTGTTTTTTTAATATCACTGTTTCCACAGCCCAGAAATGTATTTCAAGAAAGAACCCAATTAAATATATTTAAAAGAAAGCAGGGTAGAGCACTAACAATGACCATTGTAAGGGCTTTATTGTGTGTCATCCAAAAAATATAACACAGTCCTTGAAAGTGAAGGCACTCTCTAGGATTTAAAAAAGCTTTTAATCTTAAATGTGACATTTTGGGGTAAATGTCTGAGCATGGGGGCAACCCCGAAACATAACATTTAAGATTTAAGAATAAAAGCTATTTTAAATCCAAGTGAGTGCCTTCACTTTCAAGGATTATATATATATATATTAGTGTAACTGAACAAAATTAGTATGCCAGGGGTTCTATTGTACATAACTAAAGATAAAATGAAGTGGTATGCATTGATAAATGAGTTAAGAGAAAGAAATAAAAAATACTCTAATTTAAACAAACAGTATATTTATATATATATACTTATATATATATATATTTATTATTTTATTTATATATTTATATTTTTACAGACATTAGACCCAGTGACATCTGCAATATTGTAAAAAGATATTTACAACTCACCATTTTTAAACCTTATTTTTTTTTATACATCAGCACCAGAGTTAAAAAAGAAATATTATCCTCTCAGTATATTACTTGGTCCCAATGTGGAGTATTTTTCCTGTTAGAAAGCAACCTAATTTTCTTCAGATTTAAATGTAACCCCATTTTCTTTTAAAGGAACACAACAGGCCTGAGTGAAAATAATACATCATCGTTCGCACTATATTTTTCTTTTTTTGTTCAGCTAATAATTGATGTTAATATTAGGGTGACCATATTGCCGCTTTAAAAAGAGACACATATGAAAAATACATATGTCAGGGTTATTTTCAGGGCTGTTAAAAGAAATATTTTGTATAAGAACCCTGACATGTATTTTTCATATGTGTCCCTTTTTAAAGCGGCAATATGGTCACCCTATGTTATATAGTCTTCCGTGTGTCTTCACTCATATAAGTAATTAGTTATAAAATCCTACTCAATGCTGAGAAGCATTTAGTCTTTTGTACTGGCGTTTACCGTCACAAAGAAACATGTATTTGTGGGGCTAAAACTGTGTTGTCTCCCAATAGAGTGTACTTTCAGCAGGGCTGCAATATTGAAGACACATATACACATAAAAATGCTATAAAAACTGTATTAAAAAAGCAGAGGAAAAAAGTTAAAAGTATATCATTTTTCTAATCTATAAATGATAGCATGTAATAGAGCCTGTCTTGAGATATGACATTAAACAATCATGTTCATGTTGCAACCATACAATTTATTCTCCATTGCTTAAGAATATTACCCTTTGCTTTAAAAACATGTTATCATCCTCTCCCAAGCAGGTGCCATTTATAAGGTATTAATGAGGTGATGACACTGTGGAGTTTATAATTCCCAAATGGGACAAACCATTTGATATTTAAAGGATGTTTTTTTCTGGCGGTGCTAGAACCTAGACATTACACCAAAATGAATATACTGTATTGCTTTGTACATTTCAGGGACCAGGAAAACACAATATTTCAATAAAACCAGACATAGGGATATATTGTTGGTGGGTGTTTTTGTGCCATGTGCATTTGTAGTTTTGTCCTTAAAGGGACACTAAACCCATTTTTTTTTTCATGATTCAGATAGAACATGCAATTTTAAGCAACTTTCTAATTTACTCCTATTATCAATTTCTCTTCGTTCTCTTGGTATCTTTATTTGAAAAAGCAAGAATGTAAGCTTAGGGGCCGGCCCATGTTTGGTTCAGCACCTGGGTAGCGCTTGCTGATTGGTGGGTACATTTAGACACCAGTCAGCAAGTGCAACCCAGGTGCTCAACCAAAAATGGGCCGGCTCCTAAGCTTACAATCTTGCTTTTCAAATAAAGAAAGCAAGTGAACAAAGACAAATTGATAATAGGAGCAAATTAGAAAGTTGCTTAAAATTGCATGCTCTATCTGAATCCTGACAGAAAAAATTGGGTTTAGTGTCCCTTTAACAAGACAGTTGGTGAATTTTGCTCATAAAGGTAGGGCATCCTATCTCGCGCTGAAACATATCACCATAAAATAGATGGCTATAAAAAATCATTAATTGAGAAAACTTGATTTCATTTACTTTGACCAAAAGGGTTTAAAAATGTATATTTTTTATGCATTTAATGTTATTTGTATCACATTGCAGATTGCTAAGTCACATATATTTTGCTAGGAAATATATTAAACTTTAAAAAGACACTAAACCCACATTTTTATTTCATGATTCAGATAGAGCATGCAATTTTAAGCAGCTTTCTAATTTACTACTATTATCAATTTTTCTTCATTCTCTTGCTATCTTTATTTGAAAAAGCAGGAATAAAAGCTTTGGAGCCGGCCCATTTTAGGTTGAGAACCTGGGTTGCGCTTGCTGATTTAATGGCTAAATGCAGGCACCAATCAGCAAGCCCTATCCAGGGTACTAAACAAAAAATAGGCCGGCTCCAAAGCTTTCATTCCTGCCTTTTCAAATAAAGATAGCAAGAGAACGAAGAAAAATTGATACTAGAAATAAATTAGAAAGTTGCTTAAAATTGCATGCTTTATCTGAATCATGAAATAAAAAAATTAGGTTCAGTGTCCCTTTAATAAAACCCACCAGATCTTCCTTTGTAAATTTGCAAGCAGCCTTTTAAAATGCTAATCAAGAAAACGAATAAGAGACCAGAAGTTGAATTCAGACACATTTACAATATAGATTTTGGTTAAAAACAAAGAAGAATATGATGAGAACCGAACCTGCCATTTAGATGACAACTATTGCTGTGTTTTAACACTTGATTTTGTTGTCTTCTGCTAGAAGCAGATTAAGGAAAAGCTGCAACATCACATTATAATATTTTTATGTTTGGATACAGTGATTTTAACCAATAGACAATTACATTCTACTTAAAAATTACCCTTTCCATTTCCACACATAACTCTGTTACTCTTCCAACAGTATTAGAACGGGTAATAAAAATAAAAAAATTGACTTACAGTAATTAATCCTTTCTGTTGAATCAAGGACACCATAGTCCTCACCTTTACCACAGAATCCTACTATGTTTGAGGAATACTTACTAAGGGAACTATACACTGCCATTCATTACTGTAGCATCCTCAAACCTCAGAGGTGGTGGATCAGAGGGCTATACACTGTCATTCATTACTGTAGCACCCTCAAACCTCAGAGGTGGTGGATCAGAGGGCTATATACTGCCATTCAATACTGTAGCACCCTCAAACCTCAGAGGTGGTGGATCAGAGGGCTATACACTGCCATTCATTACTGTAGCACCCTCAAACCTCAGAAGTGGTGGATAAGAGGGCTATATACTGTCATTCATTACTGTAGCACCCTCAAACCTCAGAGGTGGTGGATCAGAGGGCTATACACTGTCATTCATTACTGTAGCACCCGCAAACCTCAGAGGTGGTGGATCAGAGGGCTTTACACTGCCATTCATTACTGTAGCACCCTCAAACCTCAGAGGTGGTGGATCAGAAGGCTATACACTGTCATTCATTACTGTAGCACCCTCAAACCTCAGAGGTGGTGGATCAGAGGGCTATATACTGTCATTCACTACTGTAGCACCCTCAAACCTCAGAGGTGGTGGATCAGATGGCTATACACTTTCATTCACTACTGTAGCATCCATAGACCTTAGCAGTGGTGGATCAGAGGGCTATACACTTTCATTCATTACTGTAGCACAATCAAACCTTAGCAGTGGTGGATCAGAGGGCTATACACTTTCATTCATTACTGTAGCACAATCAAACCTTAGCAGTGGTCGATTGATGACTATACGCTGTCATTCACTACTGTAGCAGCCTCAAACCTTAGCAGTGGTGGATCAGATGGCTATACACTGTCATTCATTGCTGTAGCACCCTCAAACCTCAGCAGTGGTCGTTTAGATGGCTATACACTGTCATTCACTACTGTAGCACAATTAAACGTTATCAGTGGTGAATCAGATGGCTATACACTGTCATTCATTACTGTAGCACCCTCAAACCTTAGCAGTGGTGGATCAGAGGGCTATACACTGTCATTCATTACTGTAGCACCCTCAAACCTTAGCAGTGGTGGATCAGAGGGCTATACACTGTTATTCATTACTGTAGCAACCTCAAACCTTAGCAGTGGTGGATCAGAGGGCTATACACTGTCATTCATTACTGTAGCACAATCAAACCTTAGCAGTGGTGGGTCAGATGGCTATACACTGTCATTCACTAATGTAGCACCCTCAAACCTTAGCAGTGGTGGATCAGAGATATATACACTGCCATTCACTACTGTAGCACCCATAGACCTTAGCAGTGGTGGATCAGAGGGCTATACACTGTCATTCATTGCTGTAGCACCCTCAAACCTCAGCAGTAGTGGATCAGAGGGCTATACACTGTCATTCACTACTGTAGCACAATCAAACATTAGCAGTGGTGGATCAGAGGGCTATACACTGTCATTCATTGCTGTAGCACCCTCAAACCTCAGCAGTAGTGGATCAGAGGGCTATACACTGTCATTCACTACTGTAGCACAATCAAACATTAGCAGTGGTGGATCAGAGGACTATACACTGTCATTCATTGCTGTAGCACCCTCAAACCTCAGCAGTGGTGGATTAGATGGCTATACACTGTCATGCATTACTGTAGCACAATCAAACATTAGCAGTGGTGGATCAGAGGGCTATACACTGTCATTCACTACTGTAGCACCCATAAACCTTAGCAGTGGTGGATCAGAGGGCTATACACTGTCATTCATTACTGTAGCACAATCAAACCTTAGCAGTGGTGGATTGATGACTATACACTGTCATTCACTACTGTAGCACCCTCAAACCTTAGCAGTGGTGGATCAGATGGCTATACACTGTCATTCACTACTGTAGCACCCTCAAACCATAGCTGTGGTGGATCAGAGGGCTATACACTGTCATTCACTACTGTAACATCCATAGACCTTAGCAGTGGTGGATCAGATGGCTATACACTGTCATTCACTACTGTAACATCCATAGACCTTAGCAGTGGTGGATCAGAGGGCTATACACTCTCATTCACTATTGTAGCACCCGCAAACTTTAGCAGTGGTGGATCAGGGGGCATTCACTGCCATTCATTACTGTAACATCCCATTCATTTTATTTATCCAGTGCTCTGTGCAGAGCAATTAGAGGCATAAAGGAGATCATATACCTGTACCCACTGTACCCTGGTTATTTAGCATTGGGGTCACCTTTTGCGCACCAAATTTTTATGATTTAGAATCATGCCTGTCCCCCAATAAAGTTGTGGCAGTTCTTATCAGCCAGTGAGCAAACTATCCCTATGATGAGTTAAGCTTGTGTACAAATATGTATTTCCTGTTAGCTTCAATATCAATTTAAACAGCTGTATTTTGAACTTTTTTCCATGCAAAAATATATTATTATTAACATGTTTAAAAGATACTCCTTCATATGAATTTTAAGAAAACTTCTCAGTACCCTCAGCACTGATGGTGTCTGTAGAGCATTGCTTAGATTTTCTGGCTTGTATGGCTTGCCATACATACGTACATATATATATATTTATATATATATATATATATATATATATATATATATATATATATATATATATATATATATATATATATATATATATATATATATATATACTCGTACATATATGTCAGCCTATAAAATGAAAGTTAACTTCATGAAAAGGGAAGCATTATTGCAACATTAAGGTGGGTGTTATTAATTTATTATTAGCATTAGCTAAATAGATCATTGAGAATTCCTGTGTTTTCTAGATATACCTGCCTTATTAACCTTCATGCTAAGTATTTCCAAAGAACCAGACAACAGAGTAAGAATGAGAGATTTTAACGACCTGTGAATTTAACATTAGCAATCATGGAATTACTGTCTACAACATACAATGTGTATCTGCTGCCCTTCTACCACATAAAAACAGCACACCGCAGAGTTACCAATTTTATAGCAATATCCATCTTTTTTTTTTACCAACTGATTTTTCTGTGACTGCCAGCAGTTCACCTCAGCTATACAGGACAAGCACAGACAGGGTACCATTCTTTTACACTAAGAACAGTATACACATATATAAAATTATTGTCATATGTCCATTACTAAGGATTTCCAAACAATTCATCAAGTTCTTGCATCCATTCATCTGCTGGTCCTCTGCTTATGATAGAGTCTACAAGGTCCACACCATCCCCTATCCCTGCAAAAGAACCTGCAGCAGTATCTGGATAACTATATGGCAAGTCCTGGTTTGGGTTTCTTTCATAAGTCTGACCTTGGTTACTCTGAGAGAAATTGCCACCTGCCATTTGCTGTGTTGGTGTCTGATTAAAACTTGACATGTTTGGAAGTCCTGGGTTCATGCCAGCCATTATTTGCCTTGGTTGACTGTTTCCTTGCCCTGGCAATGATGGCATCATTTGTCTTCCCATTGCTGGATTCAGGGCTCTGACTGTTCCTGTACTGTCCACAACACTCTGCGTGAGCCCTTGCTGAAAGTGTTGCTTAGCCATCCTTTGTTGCCCTGATTGCATTGGGTAGACAGCGCCATTGTTATAAGCCCCCATTTCCCCACTAGTTCTGACAGACATGCCTTGTAACCCACGCTGTGTCCAATTTTGTGCTCCCTGTGGTAATGATGTCATCATGTTTTGAAGTCTTGGGCCTTGAGGCCTAGGAATGGCCTGACCTACAGGTCCCTTCATTTGCTGATGATGTTGAGGCATAACAGAGTTTACCAACATATTCTGACCAAAACCCCCAACCATACCCAATGCCTGCCCAGAAGCTGGCTGCCTTGGACCCTGGACAGCACTATGGCCTATGTTTATGCTATTTTGGTTAGGATGCTGCATCATTTGGTTTACACCACTGTTCATGCTGTACATTCCTGGCTGGTTGGATGAAGTGTTGCTGTAAGGGGCCATACCCATCTCAGGTTGGAGAGTGGCTGTAGGCATGGTGCCTGGGTTTTGTGTGGGACCCATAGATAGCATGCTAGCATTTTGAACCATCATCCGGGATGTTCGCATATTCTGAAGTGCTGCCTGGTTTCTTGCTACTGCTATGTCCTGTGGAGACCCTGCAAGAATAAATAAAAAAAGAATATTGAAAAGGCTTGAAAGGAAAAAATGAATTATATGGACGCTGAAGACTTGATTTCTGCAACAAATAAATTAACAGAACAGTATATTAACAAAAATTACTGTGCAGTTATAGGGGCCAAATTATCAAGGGCCGAATGGCCCCTGATCCCCCTGTTTCGGCGCGAGCCTTTAGGCTCACCGCAAACAGCAGTTAAGAAGCAGCGGTCTTAAGATTGCTGCTTCTTAACTTGTCCGCCGCCTCTGAGCGGTGGACAGCAAACAACCCGATTAGATATAATCGGGTTGATTGACACCCCCTGCTAAATGCCGATTGGCCGCAAATCTGCAGGGGGCGGCATTGCACAAGCAGTTCACCAGTACTGCTTGTTCAATGCTAAATGCTGACAGCATATGCTGTCGGCAATCAGTGATATCTGTAGGACATGATCCGCTGAGCAGATCATGGTGGACACATCGTTGATAAATCGGCCCATTGATTGGACAGCTCTCTACAGCTCTATATATTCAAAGTCTAAGGGGCCGATTTAACAACCCCCGTATCGGCCCCAATGTAACTGTTCCTCCACAAGCCTTCAGGCTCGCCGGAAACAGGAGTTAAGAAGCAGCGGTCTTAAGACTCATACGCCTCCTCTGAGGCTGAGGTCTGCAATCTGCCAGATCATGTGGGATCAGGTTGATTGACACCCCCTGTTAGTGCCCGATTGGCTGTGAATCTGCAGGGGGCGGCATTGCACAAGCAGTTCACCAGAACTGCTTGTGTAATGTTAAATGCTGACAGCGTATGCTATCTGCATTCTGCAATGTCTGGCGGACATGATCCGATACAGCGGATCATGTCTGCCAGACATTGATAAATTGGCCCCTAAGACTGAACCACTGATGAGAAGCTTATTCTGCTCCACTTGATACACTATTCTGTAATATTCTATTCTTTATAATCTTACCTGAGAACTTTATATAAACAAATATTAAATATTTAACATCTGACTCATCATTCATTTTAACAATTTTACTTTAGATCAGGGTCTTTACAGATAGCACTTTTTTGTGATTCAGCTTGTTGGAGGGGCTGGATTGCCCATTTGACAAAGTATTGGGGCTCCTTGGGATGCCGAGGAATAAAGTTTTGCAGTACACACCCTGCCATCTTGCACTGTGTGTTCTGTAAGCTTGACTGGTGAATATATAGGCATTTAGGGCTGGCAGTAGTGGGGCTCGTAAAAAAAGTTCACATTTTATCAATATCTTGCTTACATTTCTGCTGTCAAATTGCTTCAAACAGATTAATTATCAATTTCTGTTATATATGATTTCTCAGCTTTTTTATTTAAATTAATTAGAGCTAATTATTTTTTAATGGGTATATTTTATGTATTTAAAACTTTGTTTTTTAGTTTTAGCCCTGTGCCCCTGTTTTTGTGTAAGAAACTTTGCAAGATAAATGCATTTAGAAATGACTGAGATACAACACTGTACATAGTGCCAATCTCATAATATAGGAAGTCTCTGATTAGAGCATATGCAGCTGTTACAAGTACCAGGACTGGCACTAGGGCTGCACAAAGGCTGTTAATCTCAGAGTTAAAAGCAGATAAAAACCTGTATTTTTAAAATACTTGCACTCACAAAGTTGCTTAAACAGAATGCTAGGACTATACTATAGTTCCACTCAAAATGTTTTCATTATGTCCCTTGTATTATGGCTATAGTCAGTGCGCTTTCAGTTTTAGAAACCTGGACCTGTTCTGTTGCCATCAATACTTCTCACTTAACACCCTTTAGTTTAGGCTTTTGCTGATTCATAACCATTCAAATGTCAGAGACTGACCAAGGGATCAATTTCCTGTGAATGACTAAATAAAAGAATACAGTGACTTTGCCAAGCAGTGTGTTCATTAGGTTTTAAATACAAAATGTCTGTACAATGTAAAAAAAAGAGAGTATATAAAAATCAATATTATAGGAAAACTGCATGCTGCTTTGGGCTTATGATGTAAAGTCAAACATATTTAACCTTGTTCAATACAGAATCTGGTTCAATCCATATTTTGTAAGTCTCTGTGATAGAGAGTTATTGATTGCCACTGAGCTTGTGATACTTCTAATTTTACTCTTACCCTGGATATTACTGTCATTTTAAGACTTTTGACCATGCTTTTGGCTTTTCTCTATGGTTCCATTAGTTTTTCTATTTATTAAGCCAAAGCAAAATTTCACTTTTGGCATGATGAGTTCTTCTTCAAAACACTAAACTGGTTTAAAATCCTATTAACCTTTTTTCCCCTGAAGTTGATGATGCTTCTTAGAGGTGTACAATAAAGATGTTTTAAAATCCCATATAACAATAACATAAAATAAACATTTAAAGTGACAGTCAAGTCCAAAATAAACTTTCATGATTCAGATAGGGCATGTAATTTACAACAACTTTCCAATTTACTTTTACCACCAATTTGGCTTTGTTCTCTTGGTATTCTTAGTTGAAAGCTAAACCTAGGTAGGCTCATATGCTAAATTCTTAGACCTTGAAGGCTACCTCTAATCTGAATGCATTTTGACAGTTTTTCACCACTAGAGGGTGTTAGTTCATGTGTTCATGTGTGCCATATAGATAACATTGAGCTCATGCACGTGAAGTTACCTAGGAGTCAGCACTGATTGGCTAAAATGCAAGTCTGTCAAAAGAACTGAAATGCAAGGTAATTATTATTATAACTGTGTTGGTTATGCAAAAATGGGGAATGGGGAATAAAGGGAATATCTATCGTTTTTAAACAACATAAATTCTGGTGTTTCCTGTCTATTTAACATACTGTAATACTCAGATAAAACTCCAAAAATCTTTATAATTATTTTAAACAGAAGCAAGGGCCTGGTTATCAAAAATTAATCAGCATGGAGAGAAATGACACATTTTGTTAGCATTATATTGTTATGTTTGTGTCTGTCCTTCACATTTAGTACTGCCTGGGTTAGCAAGATGAAACAACTCATAGGCTAAAATCTGCCTTCTCTCTGACTAGACTTCTTAGATAATCACACTACAGAGCTTTAAAGAATTGGGCCAAAAGAGCTAAAAAGAGTATTTTACTTTAAGTTTTTGATAGGTTGACTATGAAACTGATACAATAATTTATCTACCTGCACATTTATTCCATATAATAAAATATAATTCCTCTATTCTCAATTACTGTACAGATAGGGAAATACTACATAGCCAGTCTAAGTTCTAACTGAAGATTCAGTCTTTAATTCAAGTTAAGAAATATTTTTTGTTTAAAAACAGTGTCCATAGTTATGAAAGCTAGAGCAACAACTATAGCAAAAGTATTTTACTACTAAATGCACTAGGGAAGTATTTTAATGTCAGAGATCACCATCTGTAAAGACTGAATTCATGGACCTCTTTCAAATTTATCTAAATTTCTAAGTATGTTTAATTTTCCTTAAATATATGTTCATATTATTCATATATTCTTTTAAAATGATACATCTCCTACAATGTCCTTTGTGATATCCACATTCGAAATTTCAAATGTAACATTCAATTTAACAATTCAGAAGTTATTCAGAAGTTCATTAGTTCATGTGGTAGGGAATTTAGTAAGTGGATACATAATAGATACAAATATATCAATTTGAATGTTTCTATTTCGAATATTGCATAATTTGAATATTACTTTTGAAGACAGCATTAGAAATACTGTAACAAATATATAGATGCAATTTTTTCGAATTCGAATATTGCATAATTTGAATCGAATTATTAGAAAATTTTGAATTGAATATTACATTTAAAGACAGCATTAGAAATACTATTTACATTAAACAAATGTTAGAATGTTTACTAAAATAGGTGGAACAGACCACCTAAAAAAGGATACATATATACAGCACTCTAGGTCCTATAATTTAGTATATACTGCTATAATAGAAGTGTGTTCAACTTAATTGTGTGGTGCTTCAAGTGTGGCATAAAAACATACTCCTCATTAATATTCAATTAAAAATGGGAAAAACAACTTAAAAACAACCTCTCAAATTTCTTAATATTTAAGTATTAGTAATACAGACTTGGTTATGCTTTGGATAAATGATCCCTAATAGGAAATCTAGGAAGAGGTCAAGGATGATAAATTAGTTCTGGCAGACAGTCTGCAAATATAAAAATGTAAGGCTTTTTTTTTAAATTAAATTTATTTTTCTTTTTTTCTGCGGGGTAGGATACCCCCTTACCCTCCAACCTCCCTGATCCCTTCCAAACAGCTCTCTAACCCTCCCCCCTCTAACTAGTGCCCGCCATCTTAGGTACTGGCAGCTGTCTGTCACTACCTATAAAACACTTTTTTGGGTCATTTTTGTATTGTTAAATTTTTGATCGTTAGTTAGGGACCCTCAACAGCACCACCCCACCTTTTTTCTGTCTGTAGCTCCCCGAGTCCCCATCCCTCCCTCTCCCTTTAATTATTTATTTTTTTATGTTGAGCCATCCTACTTCCGCCACCTCCCACCTCCCTCCTCCCTCACCCGTCCACTTCCGGGATCCATCCACATCGCGGATTCCCTCCCACACCTCCTGTGCGCACCATCAGAAGATCGCTACAGACAGTGACACACACAGTGTCACCGTCTGTAACCATCTGGCATCTGCCCTCATATGGAACTGGAGAACTGATCACGCTCTGTTTCCATATGCAGGCAGATGCCTGGAGCTCAGGAACTTAACAGCCGAGATTGCTGGAGCTTCCTGAAGCTCTGACGTATATACATGTTGTGCGGTACGATAAGCAAAGTACCGCACAACGTATATCGGGTGATTGGGTGAAGGGGTTAAGACTGAATAAAATTGTTGTGACAGAAGGCAACATGTCTGCAAATGGTAAACACAGACAGAAAGATCAACAGACATGCTGACAGATAGCTAGTTAGGCAGACTAACAGACAGACAGACATATGCAGAAAGAGAGAGAAAATGTATGTGTGTGTGTATGTGTCTGAAGATAGATAATAAATAGAAGACAGATAGAATCAGTTGAAAAAAAGGAATGGCTGCCCACAGGGCCGTCTTTAACACAGGGAAAAATGGGCAGCTGCCCAGGACCCTGTCTTTGTTGAAGGGCCCAAGAGTCCTAAAAAAAAATTTTTTTTTTTTTGTTCATGCCAGACTGCTGATGTCATGTGACATGGGGAGCACACACAGTCAGTCCTAATACTGTCACAGTCAAAACTTCTCTGCTTATATTTATTTGTGAGAAACCGTGCCAGACCGTGCCGGTGTCATGTAACATACCAAGCTAGTGCCATGTGCTGTTTTAGATGTGCACTGTGCAGCACTGAATGATAAGCCCTAACTCGGCATCCAGCCAATCCCACTGCATCAGAAAAGGTCCTGCTGGGGTTTCCATGGTTACCAGGTAACTGCTCTAGTGGTGGGGTTTGTTTCTGGATAGGGCTGACTGAAGGCGCATGCAGCAGAAGGCTGGAGTGGCAGGCACATGAGGATTTGAACACCTGTGCAACTGCACACACTGCTCTCTTCAGTCTTGAGGCTATGTGACTCGGCTCACACTGTATCCATGCAGCCTTGGGCAGACAGCATCCAGTCTGCTGGTCCCCTTAGCTCTGCTCTTTCTGCTGTGGCCCTAAGATCAACTAACTGAAGTTTGTTAGGGGAACAGTGCTTTGTAGAAATGTGTCAGTGGGAAGAATAAGTGAGTGCACACAAAACCCTCCCCCATGCAGCATTGTCTAGTGCGTGGTGAGAGGGAACTTGTTCCCAGCAAAGAAGTGACATGTGCTGCTGTATAGTGTCATGCTGATGCTTCACACATTAAGGTAAGGTTTATTTTTATAGGGTTTTTTTCTCTCTTTCTCAGATTTTACAGCATCCCATTGTAGTTCTGCTGTTCCAGTTAGTAAACTTATATTTGTCTGCACCTCCATGCTTCCTCCTCAGTCTTTACCTTGCTTTCCTCCTGTTGGCTGCCCTAAATCTCTTTAACCAGCTAACCTCACACCAGAATGACATTCAAAAGCATATTAAATTAATCCACAGTGGAGGAATTTATATTTTATTTATTTATTAGTACTGCTAAGGTCCAGTTTCACATATTGCAATTTCTTTCTTTTTTTTTTTTAAATGATTAGCCCAGCAGTGGATGATCCACTGCTGGGTTAATAATTTAAAAACAATTAAAAAATAAATTGATTTAGTTGTTTTTTTTGGGATGTTGGGGTGGAGAGCGAAATTGCATGGGGGGCCCAAAAAAAAATGTTAGCCCAGGGTCCAGTCAATATTAAAGACGGCCCTGGCTGCCCAGCCCAACCTTTGAGTTCTGCTGTTTTCTTTATCAAATTAATTAAGTCAGATAAATTACTTATAGTAATATAATCATAATGTATCAAATTGAATCAGATTCTATATATGCATACAGTTTTTCAGAGTGAAACCATATTTAATGCTTTCATCATGATAAGGAATTTTCTGGTAAAGTGTATTGGGCACAAGTATAGCATTCCTACAATAAGTTAAATGCAAAGACAAGACATACCAGAGGCAGAAATGCCCATCATCTGTGTAGCTGAATGGGACACAGCCATTTGTGTTTGTTAAAATGAATGATTTCTGAAGAAGGAAGCCTGTTCATTTAGCTAATTCTTTTATAGGAAAACAGAATGTATTGCCATTTATAACCATTGCATTTTAGTAAGTTTAACCAGCACAAAATTATCGAGCATGAAACAGTTTGTGTTTATAAGTGCTTTTGTGTTCTTATGAGCACTTTTATTTTCTAGCTCTGTTTTCTCGCTTTACTGGAGTACTTTATGATGTTTTCAACCGCTTTTAATAAATAATTCTTCAATATATAACTGCTATATAAGTGTTGTGCATTGCAGGGCAGTTAAAAGTAGCAGACAGCATTTATGAGCTGGTTTTGTTTTACTCTATGTATAAACTGGAAAACCTACAAAGTGATACCAGCAACCTGGTGTGTGGTTTAGGATTAGCACAAGTTTGATATCCTATTTTAATACATTTTGTATGCAAAACAATGTTTTAAGCATAAGAAAGATTTGATGGTTTAATTATGGAGTTCCGGCTTTACCTTTTTTGCAACAAACCAGCATCCTGTTGCTATGCATGAGACTGCTATGTAGTGAAAGAAGACACAGATGAGAAGGATTACAATACTCAAAAGACTTAGTGTTTACCTTGAAACTGGGTGACTTGATGCACAGTGTATGGGTTCCTTTGTTGCTGAAGGTGCTGTCTGTTTAAGTGAGGCTGCTGCAGCTGCTGTTGAGACAAGAGAAATAAGAGACAATAAAACACATGTAAAAGGCTATGGGCAAGATTACAAGAATTGAGCTCATGAGTACTAAATGCACTTAAGGTTAAAACTCGGCATCGTCAGGTCAGCACTTGTATTACAAGCTGAAAGTAAAACGTAAGTCAGTGAGTATCTCAGTCTCAGTCTCGCTAACTTTAGGACTCTCGATATTGCGACCACACTAACGCCCCCTCCCCCTAGACTTCTATGGGACATGCTTAAGAAACCCCTTTCCTTTTATCACTCATGCGCTAACCTGAAACTACTCTAAGGCCAAAGAGTTAGAAATACGTCACATTCCTATGTTCTTCACTATTCAATATTTTTCTTTCTTTTAAATATATATTTCTTTATTTATATATATATATATATATATATATATATATACGTACATATTTTTTGTAAAATATATATCTATACCTATATATATATATAATTTCAAGTGAAGAACATAGAAATGGGAAGTATTTCTATGAAAAAAACCTTTTAAATTTGTTCTAAATAGGTGCACATACATATTTACACATATAAACACATTAATACATGGATTGTGTACATATTTACACACACACACACACATATATATCTTCATTGAAAGTAATTGGTGCGCTAGAGAGATGTCGGCCACACTAACCCTTTGCTGGTAAATCTGATTTATCATGGACTTGTAATATCAAGCATTAGCACTAGCACGCCACTTGTAGTAATCTGGCCCCATGATGGTAAAATGAGAGGGCTAGAAAATTCTGCATTTAACTCTCTAAAGCTGCATTGTGTGAGTTAACTGCTTACAGGTCTCACAGATGCAGTCCTCATTGAATTATTAAAAATTCTGCAAGCTGTGAGTTGCTTCCCACATAAAGTAATGAGGCTTTCTGGAAAGTAGCATTTGCTTTTTACAAGGCAGGACCTAGCATTGCTAAAACTTTGTTAGCATAGTTCTGCTTTTGCAGAAGCTGATTTTGGTCCAGATTACAAGTCAAGCGCTAATTTATTGCACGCCTGCAAATGGGCAAATTCGCCCATTTATGGGCATGCAATAAATAACCACCATTACAAGTGGCTGGTTATTGCTACGGCAAGCTTGTGGTAGCAATTAGCACTCAAAAAAATTAACCAGAGGTCAGACCTCTGAATAATGTTTTAAGTATAATTTAGTCTTTTATTAGTTGGCGGGTGTGAGGTCGCGTTCGCATTGCACCTCACATTTGTGTGCACTGGTATTACTAAGTTGAGTGCAAATATCGCTTTCAGGGAAGCGATATTTTGCACTCAACATGTAATCTGGCCCATAATTTTCTTTCTCATATGAAAGGGCCACTAAAGTCAAAATGAAAGTTTTGTGATTCAGATAAAGCATGCAATTTAAAAATATATACTTCCATTATCAAAACTTGCAGATTCATTTTATATGCACACTTTCTGAGGCTCTAGCTCCTACTGAGCAAGTGCAAAACTGTACAGTATATATATGTTTATGCATCTTATCTTGCAATCCAAGGGACCAGCTAAGGCTAACAAGATAATAGCATGTATCAAAAGAGACATTGATTCAAAGGCGGAAAGCATAATTCTGTCACTATATAAATCCTTGGTAAGACCTCACCTTCAGTTCAGTACTGCAGACCATATTTAAAAAAAAAAAAGACATAGCAGAATTAAGAAAAGTTCAGAGAAGGGCCACAAAACTAAGGGCAATTGAGAATTTAGACCAAGAGGAGAGGTTAGCCAAACTAGGTATTTTTTCACTATAAAAAAAGGCACTTGAGAGGTGATATGATTAATTTATATAAATATATTCAAGGCCCATATACAAAGCTGGCGAAAAATCTGTTTATTCTCAGGCAATTGTTTGTGACAAGAGGTTAGAATTTAAGGCTAAAGGAAAGGAGATTTAATTTCCAGCAACGTAAATGTTTTTTCACTGTTAGAACAATCAAATTGTTTAACTCTTTGTGTAAGGAGGTAGTGAATGACAATAACTAAGATAAATTTTAAAAAGTGGCTTAGATACATTTCCTGCTAGAAACAGAATTAAGGGATATGATTGCTTGAGTTAAATGGGTCAGCTTTCTAATTGTATTAATGTTAATTCAATTGGCAGCTTCTTTATTGTAAATCAAGTAGGATCTGTATATGTTGAACTCAGTGGACTCTGACTTCATTCAATCTCATCTACTATGTGTTTTACTACTATATTTTATTTTGTTCCATATAATGGACAATCTGAAAAGTGTTTTTTCATTGCAGAAGAAATGTATAAAACAAATACAAAAAAAAACTGTTGAGATACCCTTTAATTGCTATCAATACCTTCACATGACTACTCAGACCATAAACATTTGAAATACCTACACAACAACACTAAGGGCCCCACCTTCGCTGCATGCGGGCAACGGATCTATTGATCTATTGATCCGCTGGTCCGTATGTAAAATTACACACTTCAATAAGTGTGTAATGCCTGCCCCTTCATTCACGCGAAGCAAGCTCTCTGTGATTTCTCTCCGCCACCTCAGAGGTCACGGAGAGTGTAAGAAGCAGCTGTCTAATGACCGCTGCTTCTTACATTGCAGGAAGCAAGCTTGCATATGCGAACCTGCCCCGCAAGGGCTCCGGGGCAGCTCTCGCTGCTTCGTAGATGGAGCCCTAAATGTTCACCCAGATTGGAGATACCCAAACAATATCCAGTGTAATAAATTTTGAAATATTTGTCATTAATCTACTTATGCACGTTCCAGACTCTAATGTGAGTAGGCCCAGACGTTCCAGACTCTAATGTGAGTAGGCCCAGACTGAGCATAGGGCATACAGGGCATTTGCTTGGTGGGTTGGGCAACTTGTAGGTACCAGCCCTACCCTGCCTCTCACAGCCTTGCTGTGCCTGTGAGGCAGGACAGGGCCGGTCTCGCCCCCTGTGACCGTTTCAGACAACCTTACACCTGGGTAGGTAAGAAGTATACATGGATTAGTGCTTATATCAAAATAGCACTGCTCTTGGGATCTGTATGTGTCTTGTTCTATTTAGTCAGCATTTAGTTAGAGGGACATTAAACACTTTGAGATGTGATATAAAATAATAAATCATATATATATATATATATATATATATATATATATATATATATATATATATATGAATCAAAAGGTGCAGAGAAGGCACTCTGTATGAGAGGAGAGTAGTAATCAAAGTGCTAAAAAAAAGGGCACTATACCATATGAAAAATGATGACGAATTCCAGGCAGCAAAGTAAAAAAGTAAAGAACAACTTTATTCCATAACGTTAAAAAGGACAAAACCAGGATGTCCTGTACAGAGCCAGCAAAAGCTCTACCAACCAGGCAAGTGAGCAGATCCCCATGAAGACATGTTTCGTGCACCAGGTGCACCAGATCACTGCAGTGATCAAGTGCACCTGGTGCACGAAACATGTCTGCATGGGGATCTGCTCACTTGCCTGGTTGGTAGAGCTTTTGCTGGCTCTGTACAGGACATCCTGGTTTTGTCCTTTTTAACGTTATGGAATAAAGTTGTTCTTTACTTTTTTACTTTGCTGCCTGGAATTCGTCATCATTTTTCATATGGTATAGTGCCCTTTTTTTTTTAGCACTTTGATTACTACTCTCCTCTCATACAGAGCGCCTTCTCTGCACCTTTTGATTCATTTCTGTTTTTGGCGTGTGTGGCTGACACGCCTGAAGAGGCTGCCTATCTGATTGGATTGCTGCACACAGGGGTGTGTCCCCTGCCCACTCTCCATTGTGCCGGGCTCCGTTCACTCCACAGGATTGCGAGAGGAGCACAGACTACACAGTGATACACTAGTGATTGGTATATATATATATACAAACACACAGTGGGGCAAAAAAAGTATTTAGTCAGCCACCAATTGTGCAAGTTCTCCCACTTAAGAAGATGAGAGAGGCCTGTAATTTTCATCATAGGTATACCTCAACTATGAGAGACAAAATGTGGAAACAAATCCATACAATCACATTGTCTGATTTGGAAATAATTTATTTGCATATTATGGTGGAAAATAAGTATTTGGTCAATATCAAAAGGTCATCTCAATACTTTGTTATATATCCTTTGTTGGCAATGACAGAGGTCAAACATTTTCTGTAAGTCTTCACAAGGTTGTCACACACTGTTGCTGGTATGTTGGCCCATTCCTGCATGCAGATCTCCTCTAGAGCAGTGATGTTTTGGGGCTGTCGCTGGGCAACACAGACTTTTAACTCCCTCCAAAGGTTTTCTATGGGGTTGAGATCTGGAGACTGGCAGGCCACTCCAGGACCTTGAAATGCTTCTTACGAAGTCACTACTTCGTTGCCCTGGCAGTGTGTTTGGGATCATTGTCATGCTGAAAGACCCACCCACGTTTCATCTTCAATGCCCTTGCTGATGGAAGGAGGTTTGCACTCAAAATCTCACGATACATGGCCCCATTCATTCTTTCATGTACACGGATCAGTCGTCCTGTTCCCTTTGCAGAGAAACAGCCCCAAAGCATTATGTTGCCACCCCATGCTTCACAGTAGATATGGTGTTCTTTGGTTGCAACTCAGCATTCTCTCTCCTCCAAACACGACGAGTTGTGTTTCTACCAAACAGTTCTACTTTGGTTTCATCTGATCATATGACATTCTCCCAATGCACTTCTGGATCATCCAAATGCTCTATAGCATACTCCAGACGGGCCCGGACATGTACTGGCTTAAGCAAGGGGACACGTCTGGCACTGCAGGATCGGAGTCCCTGGCGGCATAGTGTGTTACTGATGGTAGCCTTTGTTACATTGGTCCCAGCTCTCTGCAGGTCATTCACTAGGTCCCCCAGTGTGGTTCTGGGGGTTCTTGTGATCATTTTGACCCCACGGGGTGAGATCTTGCATGGAGCCCCAAATCAAGGGAGATTATCAGTGGTCTTGTATGTCTTCCATTTTCTAATTATTGCTCCAACAGTTGATTTCTTCACACCAAGCTGCTTGCCTATTGCAGATTCAGTCTTCCCAGCCTGGTGCAGGTCTACAATTTTGTTTCTGGTGTCCTTCGACAGCTCTTTGGTCTTCACCATAGTGGAGTTTGGAGTGTGACTGTTTGAGGTTGTGGACAGGTGTCTTTTATACTGATAACAAGTTCAAACAGGTGCCATTAATACAGGTAATGAGTGGAGGACAGAAGAGCCTCTTATAGAAGAAGATACAGGTCTGTGAGAGCCAGAAATCTTGCTTGTTTGTAGGTGACCAAATACTTATTTTCCACCATAATATACAAATAAATTCTTTCCAAATCAGACAATGTGTCTGGATTTGTTTCCACATTTTGTCTCTCATAGTTGAGGTATACCTATGATGAAAATCACAGGCCTCTCTCATCTTCTTAAGTGGGAGAACTTGCACAATTGGTGGCTGACTAAATACTTTTTTACCCCACTGTATATATATATATATATATATATATATATATACACAAATATTTATATATATATATATATATATATATATATATATATATATATATATATATATATATATATATATATATATATACAGGCAGTCCCCGGGTTACGTACAAGATAGGGACTTTAGGTTTGTTCTTAAGTTGAATTTGTATGTAAGTTGGAACAGGCACTTTTTTTTAGGTGAAACTCTAGCCAAACATTTTTTTTTTGTTTTAGATAGCATAGGATAAAGTTTGTTTTGCTATCTGAGCCCCTGTTCAGAAAATTTCACATCACTTTATGTCCTTGTGACAATTGGATTTTCAGTATTTTGGATTATCCTGGAAAGAAGGATTGTCGATAAAGCTCTATTTTCTCTGTATGTAAGTACGAGTTGTACTTAAGTCGGATGTCTGTAACCCGAGGACTGCCTGTATACACATTTATATATATATATATATATATATATATACAAATATTTATATATATACACCACATTTATATATATATATATATATATATATATATACACACACACATATTTATATATACACACATTTATATATATATATATATATATATATATATATAGAGATAGATAGATAGATAGATAGATAGATAGATAGATAGATAGATAGATAGATAGATAGGGTCTGCACCACATTAAAATTATAATCTAGCATAACATTAATGTTTTCTAAAGTTAGCTAAAAAAAAATTTTGGAAAAAGACACATTTATAGTAGCCATTTGTCCTGTACCCTTTTTGGTTTTATATATATATACAGGGAGTGCAGAATTATTAGGCAAGTTGTATTTTTGAGGATTAATTTTATTATTGAACAACAACCATGTTCTCAATGAACCCAAAAAACTAATTAATATCAAAGCTGAATAGTTTTGGAAGTAGTTTTTAGTTTGTTTTTAGTTATAGCTATTTTAGGGGGATATCTGTGTGTGCAGGTGACTATTACTGTGCATAATTATTAGGCAACTTAACAAAAAACAAATATATACCCATTTCAATTATTTATTTTTACCAGTGAAACCAATATAACATCTCAACATTCACAAATATAAATTTCTGACATTCAAAAACAAAACAAAAACAAATCAGTGACAATATAGCCACCTTTCTTTGCAAGGACACTCAAAAGCCTGCTATCCATGGATTCTGTCAGTGTTTTGATCTGTTCACCATCAACATTGCGTGCAGCAGCAACCACAGCCTCCCAGACACTGTTCAGAGAGGTGTACTGTTTTCCCTCCTTGTAAATCTCACATTTGATGATGGACCACAGGTTCTCAATGGGGTTCAGATCAGGTGAACAAGGAGGCCATGTCATTAGATTTTCTTCTTTTATACCCTTTCTTGCCAGCCACGCTGTGGAGTACTTGGACGCGTGTGATGGAGCATTGTCCTGCATGAAAATCATGTTTTTCTTGAAGGATGTAGACTTCTTCCTGTACCACTGCTTGAAGAAGGTGTCTTCCAGAAACTGGCAGTAGGACTGGGAGTTGAGATTGACTCCATCCTCAACCCGAAAAGGACCCACAAGCTCATCTTTGATGATACCAGCCCAAACCAGTACTCCACCTCCACCTTGCTGGCATCTGAGTCGGACTGGAGCTCTCTGCCCTTTACCAATGCAGCCACGGGCCCATCCATCTGGCCCATCAAGACTCACTCTCATTTCATCGGTCCATAAAACCTTAGAAAAATCAGTCTTGAGATATTTCTTGGCCCAGTCTTGACGTTTCAGCTTGTGTGTCTTGTTCAGTGGTGGTCGTCTTTCAGCCTTTCTTACCTTGGCCATGTCTTTGAGTATTGCACACCTTGTGCTTTTGGGTACTCCAGTGATGTTGCAGCTCTGAAATATGGCCAAACTGGTGGCAAGTGGCATCTTGGCAGCTGCACGCTTGAATTATCTCAGTTCATGGGCAGTTATTTTGCGCCTTGGTTTTTCCACACGCTTCTTGCAACCCTGTTGACTATTTTGAATGAAACGCTTGATTGTTCGATGATCACGCTTCAGAAGCTTTGCAATTTTAAGAGTGCTGCATCCCTCTGCAAGATATCTCACTATTTTTGACTTTTCTGAGCCTGTCAAATCCTTCTTTTGACCCATTTTGCCAAAGGAAAGGAAGTTGCCTAATAATTATGCACACCTGATATAGGGTGTTGATGTCATTAGACCACACCCCTTCTCATTACAGAGATGCACATCACCTAATATGCTTAATTGGTAGCAGGCTTTCGAGCCTATACAGCTTGGAGTAAGACAACATGCATAAAGAGGATGATGTGGTCAAAATACTCATTTGCCTAATAATTCTGCACACAGTGTATATATATATATATATATATATATATATATATATATATAAATATTCTGCAATTTACTTTCATTATCTATTTTGTCCCCTTTTCCTGTAATCCTATTCTGAAATTGTTAGCTTTTCAGTTCCTGTTAGAAATAGAAGTGTAGAATACGTTATATTCCACACAGCCATTGGCTGCACACTCTAGTGAAATATTTATAACTGTCCCTTATTGGCCACAGCAGAGAAATTAGCCTAAGTTACAACATGGCAGCTACCGTTGTTTTAAAGATACTAAAACTTTACACTTATTTTGTCAATATTTAAACAGCTAATTAAACTTTAAAAATACATCTACATGTTATTCTCAGACTAATCTTTTCATTGAATGCATCGATCATCGATTTATTTAGCGTTTAATGTCCCTTTAATATTGTGTGCAGCGCAGTACTCCCACCACAGAGGGCGCTGTGACTTGATTTAACTTTTTTGTCTCTAGTCTCTTAGTTACTGTATGATGTAAGTTTTTTCTCTAGTCTTTATCTTGGCAGAATGGCCATCTGTTATACTTAAAGGGACATGATACCCAAATGTTAAAACAATTAAAAGTGATGCAGCCTAGCTGTAAAAAACTGACTTTAAAATATCACCTAAACATCTCTATGTAAAAAAGAAAGATATTTTACCTCAAAATGTCCTAAGTATTCACACCCCATTGTAAAGGACTTTAAGCAGCCAGTAAGTATGCCTGTCCCGGGACTTGCAAGGTAGTGTGCCTCATGCGTACTCATGTTATTTCCCTATTCAGTTTAAGGAAATTGACTATGAAATCTTATAAGATCACAGTAAAAGAGCCTCAACACTGCTGATGCTGATTAGCTGCTGTTCATTTCTTCCTTTTTTTTCTTGTTACCTGTAGCTGGGCAGTAACTGAAAGATAACTTTTTACAGAACACTTACTCTGGTGAGCTGAGGAAATTGTGAGGTAAAATATCTTTCTTTTTTTACATAGAGATGTTCAGATGATATTTTCCTGTCAGCTTTTTAGATTTATGCTGCATCACGTGATTTAGCATATAAGTATTATGTTCCTTTATGTTTAGCAATGTGTAGTCAGGGAGAGCCATGAGATGTGTAATACCAGGGTGTGTAGTCTAGAATGCAATGTGTGAGAAAGCAAGGCATCTTAATAATGTTGCACAACTTGGAACCTGTGTAACTGTCTTTGATTACTAGAGGCATAAGACATCAGGCTCTTCATGTGGTGGGTCTAGGGTTGTCAGGTGTCCGGTAACTGATTTAACCTGCATTAAAGGGGTATATCAGTGCAAAAAGAAAATGGTCTAATATATGGGACACATAGTTAAAGTAATCTCCAGAGCAGCAGTGCACTACTAGTGAACCAATGACAAAAGAGAAATGTATGTTGCCACCAATCAACAGCTAGCTCCCAGTAGTGCATTGTTGCTGCTGAGGGTATGTACATATGATTTTCAACAAAGGTACATAAGAGAGCAAGGTACATTTGATAATAAAAGTTAATTTAAAAATGACATGCTCTGTCTGAATCATGAAAGTATAATTGTTTTCCTATCCCTTTAAACAATCAGTATAGCTAAATTATACTAAGTATTTTAGGAGCTTGTTTTGAGGTGGATTGGAGTGGGCGGGGCTATGCAATCCATAAAAGGGCGTGACTATGATCCAAAGTGTCCTTGGAATTTTTTTCAAATATTGACAACTATGCCTTACAATAAGTTCAAGGTAGAACACCAGCTATTATGTAGATGATCGGGGGTACATTTTTTGTTAGCACCGTATATGGTAATAATATGGCATTGTTACTTTACCTGCTCGGCTAGCAAATGCTGCTGTTGCCTCTGCTCCCTGAGAAACTGCTGCTTTTGTTGCTCTATAGCGTGAAGCTGGGCCCTCTGCTCAATGAGCATTTGCTTCATTATGGCAGCTTGAGGCTGGCTGGGCATAAAGCCTGGGCCCCCAGGATTTGCACCAGCTCCTGGAACAGATTGTTGCATGGGACCAGTAGGTCTGGACATCCCAACTGTGTTCTGCTCCTGCAAAAGAGAGATTAGTTGTGATTAAAACACTGTGGAAACAATCATTTTGTTGTGAACAAATGAGAACAGCAGCAAGTATTGTTATGAGCAATGTAAATAAATAAATACACAATCACACATTATATCTGTCTATCGTTACACACACAAACATATACAGATATATATATATATATATATATATATATATATATATATATATATATATATATATATATACATATGTGCACAGAGGCCCAGAATAAGATATACTGGATTCTCATTCATGGGAATATGAAATGGCCATTTGTAGAAAAGATAAGTATTTATGTATGCATCTTAAAGGGACATGACACCCAAACATTTTCTTTCATGATTTAGGTAGAACATACAATTTTAAACAACTTTTCAATTTACTTAATTATCAAATTTGCTTAATTCTCTTGGCATTATTTGTTGAGGAAACAGCAATTAACTATTGGATTCTAACTGAACACATGGGTGAGCAAATGGCAATCGGTATATATATGCAGCCACCAATCAGCAGCTAGAACCTAGGTTCTTTGCTGTTCCTGAGCTTACCTTGATAAACATTTCAACAAAGGATAACAAGAGAAGGATTAAATTAAATAATAGAAGTACATTTGTTCAGTAAGTTGTTTTTGTAAAGTTGTTTAAAATTGTATGCTCTGTCGAAATCATGAATGTCTAATTATGACTTTACTGTCCCTTAAAGTCAGAAGCTAAAATGGGGCAGTCACAATAAAGTATCTACAGCCATTTTTGTGTAACATATCACAACAATTTCAGCAACAGAGCACTATATGCAGGTCTTCAAAATGCAGTTTCTTATTAAATAATACACAGCTAGATTACGAGTTATGCGCGCTATAGGGAAATTAATGAACGCAACAAAAGTTGCTTTATTTAACCCTCTATAGCGTAGTCATTACTAGTTTGAAACAGCCGGCTTGTGTGTGCGATATGGTGGTTTTAAGCTCCATACCGCCATACCGCACACAATTCAAACACTGTTTTGATGTGCTCGTGCACGCTTTCCCCCTAGACATCAATCGGGAGAGCGGGCTAAAAAAAAAAAAACTAACACCTGCGATCGCGGAATGAAAAGCTCTGTAACGCAGCCCCATTGATGTCTATGGGGAAAAATAAATTAACGTTTAAACCTAACACCCTAATATAAACCTCACGTCTAAACATCCCTAATCGCCGCCACCTACATAATGTTATTAACCCCCAATCTGCCGCTCCCGATATCGCCGCCACCGAAGTAAAGCCATTAACCCCTAATCTGCCACTCCCAATATCGCTGCCACTATACTAAAGTTATTAACCCCTATTCCCCTGCACCCCAACATCGCCCACACTATAATAAATCTATTAACCCCTATTCCGCTGCTCCCCGACATCGCCGCCACTAAATAAAGTTATTAACCCCTAAACCTTTGACCTCCCACATCACTACCACTAAATAAACCTATTAACCCCTAAAACGCCAGCCCCCCACACCGCAACAACCTAAATTAAACTATATTAACCCCAAAACCAAACCTAACCCTAACACTAACGTAACCCTAACCCTAAACCTAACCCTAACACCCCCTAACTTTAACATAATTAAAATAGAGCTAAATTAAAGTTACATTTATTAACTAAATAATACCTATTTAAAACTAAATACAAATTTACCTGTGCAATAAAACCTAAACTAGCTACAATATAACTAATAGTTATATTGTAACTTTTTTTTTTCCCACAGGTAAGTTTGTATTTATTTTAACTAGGTAGACTAGTTAGTAAATAGTTATTAACTATTTACTAACTACCTAGTTAAAATACATACAAACTTACCTGTAAAATAAAACCTAAGCTGCCTTACACTAAAACCTAACATTACAAAAATAAAAAACCTAACATTACAAAAAATAAAAAACACTACAATTACAAAAAATAAAAAACCTACCATTACAAAAAAATAACAAACAAAATTATCCCAAATAATGAAAATTATTCCTATTCTAATACCCTTAAAAAAAAATCCACCCCAAAATAAAAAAGCCTAATCTAGAATAAACTACCAAGGGCCCTAAAAAGGGCATTTTGTAGGGCATTGCCCCAAAGTTAACAACTCTTTTGCTACTAAACAAACACCCCCTAACAGTATACAACCCCCACCCCCCAAACCCACAAAATAAAAATAAAGTAAAACCTTTCTATTATATTACTCAATCATGGTGAGATACAATAAAAGGTGGGTTGGTCTTAATGCCTCTATTATACGAGTTGGTTCTAATTAGATATCTACACTGGTGATTATTCTGATTTAATGTATCAACTTTTTCCATAGGAATATAGCTCCCTGTAATTACGACCAAGGGTAAGAGGTGTCCTGATAAAAAAACACATGTTTTAGGTCAATGAAGTTAGAAAGTCTCACCCGACAGCAGCCCTAAACATAACCTTATTCTTTGCATTCTTTCATTCCTACAACTGAGTTATTTTGATATTGTAGAAATTGACAGTATCATCATTGCATTCTATGGATGTCTATGTTAGAGGCTATTTTAATGCACAATCCTAGGGTTGAGCATATTACTTTGGAAATCTTTATTAAGATTTATTAGTATACATGAAGTGACTGAGCCCAGGAACAACACTGTTAGGTATTTCATATAAAATTTCAGTTTTACTGCTCAGTAATGTTAACCTTGATTTAGCCCAACCACAATTATGCCCAACCATCACTTGACCCCATAGCAATAATCCATAACCAGGCCCCACTACCTATTTAGGCCCCTGTAACCGTGGCATAGATCCTCTACACAGTAACCTAATTGCAACCTGCTCTCACTGTAGCTACTCCTACTTTCCCCAATTACAATAAACTCCATACAACATGCTTAGGATCTAGCCCTATTTCTATTTCTGGATTACAAATAATGCACTAATGCATTAATTAAATGCTCTAATTTGTTAGAATATTTTATTACTACGACAATCTCTATGGTAATAATATGTATAGCTGCTGCAAAAGGGTCAAATACATAGTTAACCTTGGAAACGGGGGCACTGCGGAGTCATTCCTAAGCAGGACACAACTGTTAATTGGCAGCTATATGCATATGCCACTCCTGATTGGCTTACTGGTTGTGTCCTGCTCTGGAACAGCAATGTATTGTGGCTATGTACAGGGGTTAACTACATAGTTACAAGCAAGAATTTCTGCATTATTTACATGCACTAACAAATTAATGTAACAAACACTATTTACTAATTTCTTCTGATCTATTTTCATTCTATTTTCACTGTTCCATTTAAGATTATCCAAGTCAAGCTTATTATCTGTAGCATAATAGTGGAGATTTCCTTGCATGGAAACTTCATATGCATTTAATTTGCTCAACAACTAACTTCAAATTAGTTCCAATATAACAAAGGATTATAATATGAAATGGTGAATTATAAAGACCTTTGTCTGTGCCATATTAATACATTTTTATCTGGCTAAGAGACAGTCAGTCTTTTCATGACTGCTTATCTTTAATTTCTCAAGGGCACAACATCTACTCCATGTTATGATTTTTAATCTAACCACAAGCAAGTCACACAGCGCACACATTCACAAACTGATTATTGCTCAGAATGAACATGCCGTGAACATATGATGCTGCCAACGTTCCAATTTACATCACAGCTCTCTGAGATGTAAATTTCTCACATAAATGCTCCCTTCAATCTTTCAAAGAGTATTTTTTTTCTCTCTCATTCCTCCTTATTTTCCCCATTCCTAATCTTCACAATTTCTTCCATGAACAATAATACTGCTGACACTATGCCAGAAAATTAGATCCCAGGTATTTAACAGCATTCAAAATACAACCAATAATTTGGATACAACCATATTATCATTACCAGTTGCCCCCAATTATTATGCATTCCTGTTTTCATAATGGATATCACATATTAATTTGAAAAATAATAAAGGGTTCTTGCATAGAGTACCTCTATAAAATATTTCAATATAAATAAATTGTAATACTAAAAAAATGACAAAAGGAAAGAAAATGATAAGGAAAAAACATTTATAATACATCAGACTAATCATTGTAACAGACAGCTCAGACCGTAGATGATTTTAAAGGGACAGTCAAAACCCGGCAGAAATGCCTGCACCGCCTCCCATTTTAAATACCTGTAACGATATGGAGTAATTGTCCACAGCACATATGTTTTTCTGCTGTAGACATGGCCGCCAAACTCCACCCAACCTAACGTATTACCTTTTTTTTTTTAAACTTAGCAGCCAATCAGAATAGAATCCTCGGTGGGATTCTTTACCCGCGTTCATGCAAATTCGCAGCAGCACTTCAGATTTCTTCTTGCGAGCGGCCAGAACTTGAAATGCGCATGCACATTAGCAAGAACACGAACGAGAATTGAATTCTATACAGAAGGGAACGAAGGAAGAGGGGGAGGAGTTTAGCGGCCATGTCTACAGCAGAAAAAAAAACGTATGTGCTGTGGACGCTTACTCCTATAACGTTAGAGGTATTTAACATAGGAGACGGTGCAGGCGCATCTTATTCTGAGGATCTAAATTATGGGATTAAGTTCTGCTGGGTGCTAACTGTCCCTTTAATAGTATTTTATTTTTTATAGATATTATGCAATAGTTATCAAGGTTTAAAGCAATAACCTTTTATTAAAGTGACAAAAAGTGCTAAAATAAATGCTCTAATGTGTTATTGCATTATTGCTTGCAAACAATTATGGCACAGATTACAAATGGCGCACTAATGATAGCACGGGTCGCGATAAGCAATTGAGTTTTACAAGTCCATGCTAAATTGCTTTAGAGCAACCTATACTTCCAATGAATATTGCAACCGTGCTAAAAAATGCTGGTATTATAAGATGAAAGTCATTGTTTGCACTCGAGTGAAAGCCGAAACTGTGCTAGAATATTTAGCTTGACTTGAGACCTGAAGTAAAGTGTAAGGGTTAAAAGTGTTTTGACAAAACATATTTAAAACATATTAAAATAAAGTATTATACTCCTATAAACGTGTAAATATGTATGTACACACATATATACAGTGGGGCAAAAAAGTATTTAGTCAGCCACCAATTGTGCAAGTTCTCCCACTTAAGAAGATGAGAGAGGCCTGTAATTTTCATCATAGGTATACCTCAACTATGAGAGACAAAATGTGGAAACAAATCCAGACAATCACATTGTCTGATTTGGAAAGAATTTATTTGCATATTATGGTGGAAAATAAGTATTTGGTCACCTACAAACAAGCAAGATTTCTGGCTCTCACAGACCTGTATCTTCTTTAAGAGGCTCCTCTGTCCTCCACTCATTACCTGTATTAATGGCACCTGTTTGAGGTTGTGGACAGGTGTCTTTTATACTGATAACAAGTTCAAACAGTCACACTCCAAACTCCACTATGGTGAAGACCAAAGAGCTGTCGAAGGACACCAGAAACAAAATTGTTGACCTGCACCAGGCTGGGAAGACTGAATATGCAATTGGCAAGCAGCTTGGTGTGAAGAAATCAACGGTGGGAGCAATAATTAGAAAATGGAAGACATACAAGACCACTGATAATCTCCCTCGATCTGGGGCTCCACGCAAGATCTCACCCCGTGGGGTCAAAATGATCACAAGAACGGTGAGCAAACATCGCAGAACCACACGGGGGGACCTAGTGAATGACCCGCAGAGAGCTGGGACCAACGTAACAAAGGCTACCATCAGTAACACACTACGCCGATAGAGACTCAGATCCTGCAGTGCCAGACGTGTTCCCCTGCTTAAGCCAGTACATGTCCGGGCCCGTCTGAAGTATGCTAGAGAGCATTTGGATGATCCAGAAGCGGATTGGGAGAATGTAATATGGTCAGATGAAAACAAAGTAGAACTGTTTGGTAGAAACACAACTTGTCGTGTTTGGAGGAGAGAGAATGCTGAGTTGCAACCAAAGAACACCATAACTACTGTGAAGCATGGGGGTGGCAATATCATGCTTTGGGGCTGTTTCTCTGCAAAGGGAACAGGACGACTGATCCATGTACATGAAAGAATGAATGGGGCCATGTATCGTGAGATTTTGAGTGCAAACCTCCTTCCATCAGCAAGGGCATTGAAGATGAAGCGTGCCTGGGTCTTTCAGCATGACAATGATTCCAAACACACCGCCCGGGCAACGAAGGAGTGGCTTCGTAAGAAGCATATAAAGGTCCTGGAGTGGCCTGCCAGTCTCCAGATCTCAACCCCATAGAAAACCTTTGGAGGGAGTTGAAAGTCTGTGTTACCCAGCGACAGCCCCAAAACATCACTGCTCTAGAGGAGATCTGCATGCAGGAATGGGCCAACATACCAGCAACAGTGTGTGACAACCTTGTGAAGACTTACAGAAAACGTTTGACCTCTGTCATTGCCAACAAAGGATATATAACAAAGTATTGAGATGAACTTTTGATATTGACCATTATTTGCAAATAAATTGTTTCCAAATCAGACAATGTGATTGTCTGGATTTGTTTCCACATTTTGTCTCTCATAGTTGAGGTATACCTATGATGAAAATTACAGGCCTCTCTCATCTTCTTAAGTGGGAGAACTTGCACAATTGGTGGCTGACTAAATACTTTTTTGCCCCACTGTACATATGTACACTTTTAAACACAAATATACATGTATACACATACATATACACTTTTGAGCCCTTACCAGTCAAATACCTTGAAATGTGCAATATCATTTTTAGTCATTGTGTTTTTATTATAAATGCTTTTAATTTCTATGTTCTTCACTTGGAAAAAAAATATTTTTATTTTTAATTAAATATTTATATATATATATATATATATATATATATATATATATATATATATATATATATATATACGTTGATTGGAGTAGCTGTGTTAGTCCAGAGATTTAGATATCAAAATAACATTGCATTGAGCAATCATACGTTTTTTATTGGACTAACTATACATTTATAAGTTGACAAGCTTTCGGAAAGAGTTCCTTCCTTTATCAAGTCTGAAGCAATACTGATGAAGTGACTGTGTATTGTCCTGAAACGTCACTAATAAAAATTTACTAAACACAGACAACTGAAGACCAGTAAGTGCTTATTTACTGATTATATGTTTGAGCGCTTGATAGCACTCTGGCGGTTATTGTTGGATGGTGAGAGTGCACACACCAAAACTGCTACCAATATATATATATATATATATATATATATATATATATATATATATATATATATATATATATATATATATATATATATATATATATATATAAATGAAAAGAGCATTCCTAACGTGGCTTCGGCTTTAGCGCAGTTGGTCAAGAGCAGTGTCGGACTAGAGTGAGCTATAACTACGTTTTTTTGTAGCACTCCTCATATAAGTCTATAGGGAGATGGATTTAGTGCCGTCACAATATCCAAAGTCCTGAATGTAGTGCGCCTAAGTATTTTGCTCTCTCACTAACTTTTTACTTTCAAATGGTAATACCAGTAATACCAGTGCAAATGCAGCCACACTCATTTTTTACTTAGAGCGCAGATTGTGCGCCACTTTTAATCTGGCCCTATATGTTTAACTCCTTCAAAGGGGTTAAACACATAACTAAGGTCAGTTCCAGGGCAGCAATGCAACAATGAGACCTAGCTTGAAACATCTAGTGAGCCAATGGCAAGAGGCACATGTGTGAAGCCACCAGCTAGCTCTAAGTAGTGCATTGCTGCGCCTGTGCCTACCCAGATATGTTTTTCAACCAAGGAAAATGAACCATGTCCCTTTAAAGGGATTTGAAACACAAAATTCAGGAGCAGTATATGGCAGTAGTTTTGAAAGAATGTTATCCATTTACAAGAGCACTAAATGGCAGTACTATTTCCTGTTATGTAGTGCTCCAGATGCCTACCTAGGTATCTCTTCCTCACAGAATATCATGGAAATGAGGCAAAATTCATAATAGAAGTAGATTGGAAACTTTTTTTAAATGGTATCCTCGCTCTGTCTGAATCACAAAATAAAACTTTTGGGTATCATATCCATTTAAGCTTGACATATTCCTTTATAATGCTGAATTACATAGGCATTAAAAAGATAAATTCAATGCCAGTTTGCCAGTCATTATCAGACCATAAAGTGAGAAAAAGAACCTCATGAAACTATGTATAAAACAACTGTTACTATAACAATAATAATAGAATAACATGTCACAAACAATGCCCTTCAGTGAAATGTGCTTCAGTATCATTAGTGGTTCAGTATATGGCTTGTGGCAAATTATAAAGTAGCAAACTTCTAAGTATTAATCACATAAACAATTCAGTATTTCTGATGGATGTTATATTATGCTAACCAATTGTCACTAGATACAAAAAGATAGCACCTTCTTAACCTGGGACTCATTGTTAGATAAGCAATAAAGTTTTCATTTGTCAATTCTAGAAAGTGGTGTCACTGTGCGGATTATTTTTCGGAAGAAGGGTTTTATTACAGTTGGTGATAGTAGCAGATATTATATTCTTATGCCTGGTCAGATGTTGTTATCTGACATTGCACGGAAGTTCATGCTTTGCACCAGCAGATGGTGTTATCTGTCTGATATTATGTGTCATGCTCCTCTTTGGGTGATTTCTGCTCTCTCTTTGCCCCCCCCCCCCCCCCCCCTTCCTTCTACAACATCGCCACCTTTTTCATTCCCTCCCCCATACTTGCAGATGGCTTAATCGTGACTACAGTTCCTCCCCACCCCTGCAGCCCCCACAGTACGTCTGGGATAATGCTGCTAACGTACAGCTAAGCAGTCAAGTGTGACAGCATAGAGCAGGTAGCCTGGCAACTGAGAGCATAATACTGAACAGATGGTGTGATGGACAGCGCGCGCACACACACACATATACAGTGCACACAACAGCCTGGAATTCCCTGCTGATTAAAGAAATCAAGGTTTGTTTAAAACTTGACATACATTATCAGGTAGACTTTTCTTGTGCACTATAGTTTTAATGAACAGTACAGTCTTCAGCTTCTACCAGACGCACCACATCACACATTATACCAGCCATGTAATGCCAATGCCTTGTTATCACTGAAAGGTTTTATTGTGGTGGCTCCCCTAGTGCACCTGCTGCAGGGTTGTAGTTCTTGTTCTGACACTACAATATGCCTAAAAAGCTTCTAAATGAAAGAAATACTTTACTAAGTATACAGCAGTGACCATTAGGCTATATTTTGTATACTGCAAATGCAGCCATAATACCACACGTCATATAATCCTTCTGGACATAATACTGCTGAGTTTAAGAGGGTCACGTTGATAAAGAGCTTGCAATCATAATGTGCATCTTCTCTCTGTCAGGGTGCTAATGACTTTTTGGCATTAATCAAGATAACACCACTGAAATAACCTAGAAGGTGACTGTCACAAACCAATATCATTTCGATTGACCAAAATACATTTCTCTAACGCCCATCTCACCAGCAAAAAAAAGATTGATCTAATCTATCAGCAACATTTTGTGGGGGACATAATCAGATAAACGTCAAAGGCTGATAGAATGCAACAGCTCTGGGCTGAAGTGGATAATATCTCTCTTTTATTACGGGCTCTTCAGGAAACGACTGGTGCTCTATATAATGGGATACTTGTGTGATGCTGTTCTCAGAATCATTTCATATTCTTTTTTTCTGTATCACTTTTAAAACCATCCTTTGGGTCTAAATAGAGGTTACAGAGGTTTGATACTCAGATATACTTAAATAAACTATATATCCCCATGTCTACCAAAAATGTAGGAAGCTAAGTGGTTAAAGTGACATGAAACCCATTTTTTTCTTTCTAAATCGACTTCTATTATCAAATGTTCTTTGTTCTATTGGTATCTTTTGTTGAAAAGCAGAGATGTATGCTTAGGAGCCGGCCCATTCCAGGAGCAGTATATGGCAGCCCTTTTTCAAGAATATTATCCATTTGCAAGAGCACTAGATGGTAGCACTATTTCCTGCCATGTTGTGCTCCAGATGTCTACCTAGGTATCTCTTCTACACAGAATATCATGGGAACGAAGCAGATTTGATGCAAATTAACACTTTAAAATGCTTTGCTCTGTCTGTATCACAAAAGAAAATGTTTGAGTTTCATTTAATGCAATTAAATGGAAACCTTCCTTAGCTAAGTTGAATTGGTTCAATACAAAACAAACATAAAAAAACATGTTGTTAGCTCTCTATACAGAACCAAAGACAAATGTATTGAGTAACATAATGTGAGGGTTTGTCATTGCTGGAATGATAATATGATAGTGATACTGTAACAAGTTGTTAAAAGATTAAAATAAATGAAATAGGCTGTCTCAATGGACTGTACAGTGGGAGCAGTCTAATCCAACAGAGTGCTCTGCTAACAATGATCCGACCCAGGCACAGCAAGCGCTCTGCGCGGTATCTCTGGCGAGGAAGGAATGGGAGGGGAGGAAGAGGCTGCTCTCAGATAGATCAGAAGAGGGGGAATAAGGAGGGGTCAGTAGCTCTTCCGGCTGCTGCCTGAGACTTATAATACAAAGTGAGAACAACATGTTTCCCAGCCAAGGCAAACTAAGGGTCCAACACTATGATGGAGCAGCTCAGCCTACTTAATAACAGAGGGTTTAGGAACATCCTTGCTAAGTGGATTGGCCCTAACTAAACTGCAATGATTAGTTTGTTAAAGCTGTAGGATAATAACAAGCAATGAAGCTGATTCTATGGCAGCTTGTATAAAAACAATGATTAATAGCGCATGAGTGTAAGATGATTTTATGGCATCTTCCCCAAATAATAAAATACAAAAATTAAATCCAAGTGGCCTTGATAATACTATATACTGCATATATAATATAATTTACTAAATTGATTTATAATTGTGTATTTGCTTTTTAGGTTTAGTTGTGTCATTTAAAGGGACATGAAACCCCAATTTTTTCTTTCATGATTTAGAAAGAGCATGCAATTTTAAACAACTTTCTAATTTACTTCTATTATCTAATTTGATTTATTCTCTTAATATTCGTTGCTGAAAAGCATATCTAGATAGGCTCAGTAGCTGCTGATTGGCTGCTGCACATAGAAGCTTCATGTGATTGGCTCACCCATGTGCATTGATTTTTCTTCAACTAAAGATATCTAAAAAATGAAGCAAAATAAATAAAATAAGTAAATTGGATTGTTGTTTAAATTTGTATGATCTATCATGAAAGAAAAATATTGGGTTTAGTGTCCCTTTAATTACAATTTAAATAAAACAGATCAGACCCCATTACCTACAGTCCCTGTCAGTTACACAACCCATGTCAGACCCTATTACCTGAAAACCTGGTCAGCAACACACCCATATACAACCTAATATCAGACTCCATTGCTTAAAGTCTCTGTCAGTCCCACATCCATATCAGGCCCCAATGCCTGAAGCCCCTGTCAGTTACACACCTGGGTCAAACCTCATTACTGTACATACTCCATTGCCTGCAGCCCCTGTCAGTATCACACCACAGATTAGACCCCATTGCCTGTATTCCATGTCAGTTACATACCCACATCAGACACCATATCATACTCCATTTCCTACAACACCTGGACCAGTAAATACAGTAGATTTGCATAATAAACAAATGCATGATAACAAGACAATGCAATAGAACATAGTCTGAACTCCAAGAAAGTATTAGATTTCAAAGTTATGTATTTTTCTACTCCTGTATCACGTGACAGCTATCAGCTAATCACATATATACGTATATTCTGTGTATTCTTGCACATGCTCAGTAGGAGTTGATGAATAAAAAAGTGTAAATGTAAAAAGATTGTGCACATTTTGTTAATGGAAGTAAATTGTAAAGTTGTTTAGAATTGCATGTTCTATCTGAATTAGGGTTGCACCGATACCATTTTTTTATGACTGAGTACAAGTACCGATACTTGTTTTCAAATACTCGCCGATACCAATTACCGATACTTTTTTTTTATGTCATGTGACAGTTTACCAAGCACAATACAGACTAATTATTTAAGATTCCTTCTTTATAATTATAAAGGACTGTAATTCAAAAGACATTATGAAATAATAAAAAAAGTTCACTGAACATGTTTATAAATAAAAAATATTACAATAAAATTTTAAATTTAAAGGGGTGATACAATTGGTTTGTAGGGCTGTTATATAACATCAATCTGACATTTGTATGTAGGTTCAACTCTAAGTTGAACAGTCTTTCACTTTCCAAACTACTGCATGGGGCAGAAAGATATTTTTGGGCCATTTTAGCCAGAGCTGGAAATCTGTTTATTAACTGCCCAGTACTTCAGGGGTTTGTCTGAACGAGGTACAGTGATCTCTCCTACAATAATACAAATAACAGCAATTTGTATTGTCAGAACAGTAGTAAACAATTTTTAGTTTAGTCTACACTCCAGTTTAAAATGAAATTGGAACATGCAGTTTGAAAAAACGCTACAAGATAGCATATGGGTAGGAAGTAGAGGTATCGGTTTAAGTATCGGTGCATTTGCACGAGTACAAGTACTCATGCAAATACTTGGCATCGGTACCGATACTAGTATCGGTATCGGTGCATCCCTAATCTGAATAAGTTTAATTTCGACCAGGGATAGGCAATGTGTCCACCGCCCATTTTGTGACAGGAAGGGAGCAGTAGGACAGATGAATATTGGTCCTGACTCCCTCCTTGATGAACGTGGCACCAAGTTTTGCGGGGTTGGGGCCGCGCCGGTGTGATGCCACTCAGTAGCAGGAAAGTGAGTGAGAGAGAGGGAAGAAGCAAGCTGCCCGCAGTGCAGCTTGTGTCATCAACCCGTGAATCATGACCCGTCCTGATTCCTTGATCTGTGCGGCAGCGCAGTACTGGTGTCTGTGTAAAAGACCGCTGCCTACTCTGACAAACCTAACCAAGTAAGTAACCAACCATGATGATCATGTGATTAACATCAAGGTGGGTGGGTTTGGTCAGGAGCTGCAGAGCCCCCAAGCAGCCTCTTTAAACTGGCTGCTCTGACTCCAATCATTCTCAGACAGTATCAAGTGTCCCAGCAGCAGGAGCCTCCAGGATTCTATTGAAACAGGGGTCCCAGACTCCCCCTAATCCTAGGGGCTCCCAGTGAACGTGTTAGCAGCCAGGGGTTCTGCATGCTGAGGGAAGAGTACAGGGTTAAAACAGGCTCTCTGCAGGCAATAGATCTAGGAGAGCTGGTAACAATTCTGTCCTGCTTCACAGATACATATTTTATTTCCGGGTGCTGATGGGTAGTACATGAAAAGTGCTGCCAATGCTGTATGGAGCATTGTTATGCTGCAGGGGGGATATCCAGTGAGGGAGGGATTATAAAGAAACTGCCATGACTAGTTAATTGGTGTCTGCAATGCCGCTCTCCTGACTTATAGAAACATAGAATGTGTCGGCAGATAGGAATCATTCTGCCCATCTAGTCTGCCCAATTTTAAGAATACTTTCATTAGTTCCTGGTCTTATCTTATATCTAGCATAGCCTTATGCCTATCCCATACATGTTTAAATTACTTCACTGTCTCTACCACTTCTGCTGGATGGCTATTCCACCATGCATTCACTACCCCCTCGGTAAAGAGAGTGTTTTTTGATGTTAATTTGAAATGTATCTTGGTGTCCTTCACTAAGGTCTGTACTTTGGAAAATGTCTGCTACAGCCTTGGTCCGTGCCTATCCCTGATTTCGACTTGAGTGTCCCTTTAACACACCCATTTCAGACCTCAATACCTGCAGCCCCTGACAGACACTTGCAGCAGACCTCAGATTAGTCCCCATTGCCTACAGTCCCTGTTAGTAAAACACCCACATCAGAAAGCATATCATACTGCATTTCTTACAATACCTGTCATTAACACACCCATATCAGACCCCATTACCTGCAGCCCCTGACAGACCTCAGATCAGTACCCATTGCCTACAGCCCGTCAGTAACACACCCACATCGGACTGCAGATCAGACCCCATTGCCTACAGCCCCTGTCAGTAACACACCCACATTAGACCCCATTGTCTGCAGTCCCTGACAGACACTTGCAGCAGACCTCAGATCAGTACCCCATTGCCTACAGTCCCTGTTCGTAACACACTCACATCAGATTGCGGATTAGAATCAATTGCCTACATCGACTGTCATTAACACACCGATATCAGACCCCATTACCTGCAGTCCCTGACAGACACTTGAAGCTGACCTTAGATCAGTCCCCATTGGCAACAGCCCCTATCAGTAACACACCCACATCAGACCCCATTGTCTGCAGCCCCTGTCAGTTACACATCCATATCAGACCTCAGATCAAACCCCATTACCTGCAGCTTCTGTCAGTAACACACCCTCATCACACCCTGACTCCATTGTCTAATTGTATTAATCCCTTGATTTGGACTGACTAGGCATTTGACTTTAGCTTGTTTTTGGACTCTGCATTTGTTTAATGATTTTGTACTACCTTTCCATGTGAGGCTTTGAACTGTACTGTTTGACTTTGATTTTCATTTTTACTTTGGAATCCTCCGCTATCAGGAGAGCTACACTTAAGTAACCAATGCAAGTTTGTCTTCATCTGGATAGCGAGACTAAACTTTTACTAGGGTATATTTTCATTTGGTATTTAGATTTTTGGATTTACAGTTGCATTTTAGTAATTATTTGTTCTTTTGCTTATTAAAGTACTAGAGAGAGTTCAGTTACTAAGTTTAGTCTCATTGCTCTCTTATCCCTAGCCTCTGCTTAGTTACGGTGTTTAACTTGCAGTGTACCAGTAAGGGTTTGTGGTGAGTTGGGCCACTTAGTCATTGATTCCAGCTTTTTTCATTTTGGGACAACAGTTCTTCACCTGACGCTGGTCAAGACGTAGGCCCAGCCAGGAAAACAGTTTGCTGTTTGTTACAATATTAGCTCTCCTCTTGCCTTCAGGGCTTTAGGAAATCTCTGCTTTAGCGAAGACGATTGAAGCAGACTAGCCAAAGTCTTAATTACACACCTCAGCTTAAACAGGTAAATCTTTAAAATTTGGTCTCTACAGTTATAGCTCAGTATAAATGATACATGGTTCTCATCCTAAACCTGGTTCTTATCTTACAGGGACACTAAAAACTAAATACATTTCATGCACCTCCCTTTAATCATGAGTGCTGTGATTATGGAACACAGGTTACACTGTAGGTATTAGAAGGAGAGCTGCTGAGCATGTGCAAACACGTCAGCACTGGAAGGTAGTGAAAGGTAGATAACAACATGAAGGCACCCACCAATAAAGGTAGGTGGGGATTAACCTGAATACTATAATTTGAAATTTCAAGTTTGATTATATAAAAACAATGATGTTTTTAACATAATTTTAAGGAATCTCTGAATGGAACTATTTCTACAGTGCTACAGTACAGTAATGTACCATGTTTCTGAATAATGACAAATAATTTATAATTATTTATTTTAATTTATCATGCGTTTAGTCTTCAGTGGGGGAGGGGTATTTGTACAGTATAGGAGACAGTAACAAAGTGGCTGCCAGTGCCATATATATATATATATATAATTTTGAAAAACATTTTTTTACATAACAAATCTTTAATTACAAATACAATTCTTTTTATTTTGGAAATACAATACATTTTTTTCTTCTGGAATTACACTTCTAGTATGTGTCAAAACACTGTCAAAATAAATGCTAGATCCCATTTTGCTAAAGGACTTGTGATGTCAAAGCAGTCTCGCTTTCAACTAACTGTAGAGAAATGGCTGACAAAATCAATATTCCAATATTCCTTAGTACATTATTGTAAAAAAAAAAACCAAGGCAGAACCAGCACTTTAGACATGTAAAGCATGTTGTATGGTAAAAAAGTTTATTCTGAAAGACCACATGCTACAGACAGTTCTCTGCTACCATGAAAACTATAATTCAAATATCAAAATCAATATTCCTCTGTATAGTGATGTACGATGCAAATGAGAACAATCACTTTACATGTTAAGCCCCGTTGTATGTTACGTGATGTTAAAAGTTTACCTGAGATGGTGTTGCTAGTTTCCAGGCAAACTGCTGAACTCACTTGCTGTGACATCACAAGTCCTTTAGCAAAATGGGAATTAGCATTTGTTTTTGACAGTGTTTTGACCCATGCTGGAAGTGTAATTCTAATTTTTTTTTTACCTCCATAAGGATACTTTGTATGGTATTCCCCCAAAAAGTGTACTTTTAAAAAAAAAAAAAAAAAGAATTGTATTTGTAATTAATAAATTGTATTTGTAAATTTAGATTTGTATTTGTATGGCACAATTTATGTACAATGATAAAGAATCACACACTTGCCTTTTTGACAGCAATCTTATTTCATAGAGAAACAAGTCATGGGCTATGCATGCAAACACACGTTTTCTATTGATTTTTTTTTCCTTCTTCTTAAAAAAAAAAGTGTTCCAATACATTTGTTATACCTGTTTGTTTTCAGAGATGTATGATTGCAGGTGTACACAGAAACACACTCAAGCCATTTATTTTCCATTTATATATTTACATTGTAAAGGACAACAATAGTAACTTGGCTGCACTAGGGTTAATCTACAAACTGTGCAACTTCTGCACACAAATTGTGGTGGTACTCAAACTGGGACAAAAGCCAACTGCTTCCATTTATAGACAAAACATCACCCTGCTGCCAAAAGGAGGCCCCTTGCTACCGCTGAGCTACAAGAAAACAACAGCAGAAAACAGTAGGTTTCTGGACATGGTGTGAAGTGACATCATTCTCTGCACCTTGCTCAGTCCTATTCAGTGCACTGTACCTGACCATATGGCCAATAGTGGGAAGCATCTGGAGCAATTTCTTGCAAGGAAGTAACCATTGTGCAGCCATATGCACATAGGTAGTTTGGTTACATCAGCCCAAAGCCTAATCCAAAACAGAATTGAGCTCTTTGGCGTCCCTATTTATTGCACTAGGAATTCCTAATGCAGCAATGTCATTATATGACTACATTCACTGGAGCCTTCTACTGTAAACAGGCCAGTGTGTGGCACTGCAGAATTTGAACAGGATCATTCCTTCATTACAACAATAAAGCAGTTACATTTGCAGATATATAAACTTAAATAACTACTGTATAAATATTTGTTATATGGTGCTGGTCTTTGTGACCCCATATGAAAAATCACAGTGTGTATATTCCAAGCCAAACACCCACAGCGAAGAGGAAACATTACATTACCATATGCAACCGCAATATTCCTGTTATTTTCTGATGGAAAGAAGAGGAAACTGGTGAACTACTGTTGTGGGAGATATTGCTTTTATTTTAGTTGTGCTGCTTAGAATTTAGGTTGCAAAAATGACCATGGTTGGTTATTACAAATGTATGTAAAAATCTTTTCATATTGCTATTTAATGCAAGGCTTGAAACTGGACCTGCCCAAGCCTCAACTAGGAGTGACCAAGCCTCACCCCTATCACATTTAAGTCACCAGTCCCTGGGATCACGCAGAACAAATGTTTGAAGGTATGATTTAAATACATAAACATCAGAAAGGTCAATGATATAAAGAAATAGGGTCTGGTGCCTTTATCTACAAATTACCTGCTATATTTGCAAGGGGTAAGATCAATACATACAGGGACATTAAAGAGTGGCAAAATCCAAAATGAAAGTTTCCTGAACCAGATAGAGCATGCAATTAAAAAAAAAAAAAAAAATCCAATATACTTTCATTATAAAAATGTGCATATTATTTTTATATGCACACTTTCGGAGGCTATGTAAAAGTGCACAGTAAATACATGCATTTTGTGATTGGCTGATTGCTGTCACATTATACAAGGGGAGGAAGCCTGCAGAGGGCTTTCTATATAAGTGCATTGGAGCCCTTTTCAGTCAAGTAGCTGAAAACATGAAAAAACATATTTATGCAATATTCACATTTAATAAAGTGTTTAACTGTATATGTACTGTAAATAGTTCACATTCCAATGTTCTTCACATAGTGGAATTATATTCTAAGTATTTTTAAATAGATATTCCAAATATATATATATATATATATATTTACGTATATATGTATATATCTAAACCTATATATAATCATATACAGGTATAACTCGTTTTATTTTGCTTCGCTTTATTGCACTTCACAGATATTGCTCTTGAAGATTTGTGGAACCCTGTGTCAAGCAAATCTATAGGCGCCATTTCTCCAACATATAAACACATAAATACACTTGAATACACAAATATACACACCTATATATACACAAACCACCAGCAAAAAGATTAATACTCACTGAAGGCTTATATTATGGTTAGTATTTTTTAGCCATCAAGTTTTTAGAGCTAATGCTACTGCACACTTAATAGACTACAATATAGTGTAAACATAACTTATATATGCACTGGGAAACAAAAAAATGCGTGTGACTCACTTTTTTGCTATATTCACTTTATTGTGGTGGTCTGGAATAGAACCAGCAATATCTCTGAGGTACGCCTGTATAAAAATATGTATTTATGAATAAATAGAAAATATTCTGCTATGTGAAGAATATTGGAATCTAAAATATTTATATTTTCATGTCAGGGTAGAAAACGTGCACTTGAGAAAACGCGCTGGTTTGCGCGTGAGTGGTGTTAGGTTTTTACACATTTTTTGCTCCATTGAAGTCTATGGGGTCAATTTATTAAATGCCAGACGGACATGATTCACTGTAGCGAATCATGTCCGTCGAACATCGCTAAATGCTGACTGCATACGCTGTAGGCATTTAACATTGCACAAACATTTCTTGTGAAATGCTTGTGCAATGCCACCCCCTTCACATTCACGGCCAATCGGCTTCTAGCAGGGGGTGTCAATCATCCCGATTGGATCAGTTTTATGAATGCTGCTTCTTAACTTAAGTTTCCAGCAAGCGGAAAGTTATTAACCCCTAAATCTTAGTCTAACCCTAACCCCCCCTAACTTAAATATAATTTAAATAAATCTAAATAAAATTCCTATCATTAACTAAATAATTCCTATTTAAAACTAAATACTTACCTATAAAATAAACCCTAAGCTGGCTACAATATAACTAATAGTTACATTGTATCTAGTGTAGGGTTTATTTTTATTTTACAGGCAAGTTTGTATTTATTTTAACTAGGTAGAATAATTATTAAATAGTTATTAACTATTTAATAAACTACCTAGCCAAAAGTACCTGTAAAATAAAACCTAACCTAAGTTACAATAACACCTAACACTACACTATCATTAAATTAATTACCTAAACTAAATACAATTAAATAAAATTAGCTAAAGTACAAAAAAAAAACAACACTAAATTACAGAAAATAATAAACAAATTACAAGATTTTTAAACTAATTACACCTAATCTAATCCCCCTAACAAAATAAAAAAGCCCCCCAAAATAAAAAAGCCCTACCCTACACTAAATTATAAATAGCCCTTAACAGATGTTATGAAGCAGCGGTTTAAAGACTGCTGCTCCATAACCTGTTCGCCTGCTCTGAGGCCGCGGACAGAAATCGCCAGAAATCAACACGATCAAATACGATCGGGTTGATTGACACCACCTGATAGCGGCCGATTGACTGCGAATCTGTAGAGGGTGGCATTGCACCAGCAGTTCACTAGAACTGCTGGTGCAATGATAAATGCAGAGAGCGTATGCTATCGGCATTTATCGATGTGCAGCAGACATGATCCGCAATATCGAAACATGTCCGCTCGCACAATCATAATCATATCTAGCATGTATTTACTGCTGGGTTGTTCATACCTTAGCATTCCTTCTATTTGAAAGTCTGGCTTGACCTTGTGTTCCAGGTCATTTTTTATGCTTTTTTATAAAACATCTAGTCCATACTGTTTTCCTATTTCTTCAACTATTATCAAGAGTGCAAGATCTAAAAAAATAATGTAACTGCGAATCAAACTTTGCTGAAAGAAAAAAAAAAAAAAAAAAAAGATTATTTTTCAGAACTACATTTATTTTCACTGCTGGACATGAGTTACAATTATATGAACATGCTTTAAAATTATATGCAATATACCAGTGCAGAGAACAAACCGCGATTAATGGCCTCTCTTTGACACTAAAATAAAATAGTACCATGAATGTCAGTGATTTTTAAATATACAAGTAGGTCGCTGTGTTAAACGTTGTCTACTGACCTCCAGAAAGAAAATAACAAATCTAATAAAACAGCATTTTACACGCTTCTACATTGTTACTTAGGAACACATAGCTGGGCTCTAACTTTACCTATCAATTACGGACAGTCAAGAACAAGGCCAAATTTCAAGCATTTATTTGAATTAATATCTTTGTGATTTGAAGAGGACCCTGGGAGGGAACATTTCTTTGCTCTGAGATAAAAGAATTACTACTTCTATTCATTCTACACGTGTGGCTCTGAATAGTCTTAGCCTGAAAATGGAGAGGTTGGATGTGCGTCATCCTTTCTCTTTGAGATCATGTCTCCAGGGGATATGAAGGAACATTGTGGTTGGCTATTACTGCTGTTGTGCTGTTCTGCTGGAGTGATTTCTAGGGAAGCGGCATTAGTGAGCACTTTATAAATTGTAATGCACTCTTTATTCTGACCTATATAAATCTTGAAAACAAAACAAGTATTCGACACATGGACTAACATTATGGGCCAGACTACGAGTGGAACGCAAAAGTGTATTAGTAGTTGAGCACAATGTGTACGCGACCTCGCATTTGCATTGCATGGAAGCTCTTCCATAGGCTCCAATGGGAGCCTTTTTTACATGCCGATAGTCACAGCAAAGAGCCTAGTGCAGCGAAGGGGGTAATTCGTGCAACGATGGACAGCAAAGTTAAAATATATATGTGTATATACATATATATTTATGTGTTTATATGTGTATATACACATATTAACACATAAATATATTATATACGTATATAAGCATATACATATATATTTAGAGTAATAACACAGTCCCCATAGACCGCAATGTAAAGGCACTTTTCAGTGCCGTTTTTTTTTCTCTAACACCCCACATTTGCACACTTTAACCTCCTAAAACTGCTTTGTGCAGTTATATTTAAAAAAAAAAAAAAAGCTCATACATTTTATTGTAAAAAAGGAACAATATGCTTTATTTTGGGGGCAATTGGGGGACATTTTTTTTATTAACCAGAGGTCTGGCCTCTGGTTAATTTTCTTAGCGCAAATTCGGTAGCATTAACTAGCCACTTGTAATGGCTGGTTATTTAATGGGCAAATTTGTTAAATAATCACTCCCCTTGTAATCCAGCCTTCTATGGGCAAATTATATATTTTTATGTGTTCAGCAACTATTGTACAGAACTAAAATTGGCTACCACTAGTAACCAGTATCACTTAATTGAGAGGATTTGATGACTATTACAGCAAACATGGATAATGGCAAATAGTGGTGGATTAATAGTCACTATTGTGTGCTTATTGCTAACTGACCTGCAATTTACAGCTATTGAAGCGCTATGTAATGCTTTTATACACTAAATCAAAATATTAACTAAGCAAGGGAATTTTCATAGAAGAAAAGGAAATTGATCTTTAGCGATTGCATTTCAATTTTTGTGGTTTATATTCCACTTCAGCATTCATCAAATAAGATTGCTTCTGCCTCATTATAGACAGAGAAGTCTATTAGGATCCAAGACATGTCACTCAGTTCTCCTCCTCAGTCACGTTTAAATTGCAACAAAAATCATTAGTGCAACAATAGAATGTTTAGGTAAATAGTCTAATTGTTAATCAAGACAAGCTCTTCTTTCTGGTCCACATAACAACAAATTCACCAAATGTAAAAACGAGGCAAACACCTTTGTCTTTTATCGCAATTCATTGCTAATTTAATGCCATAGTCGCAATGTCTATTATGAAATGTTTATCTTGTAACAGATCATTTCTTGATGCACAGAATGAGGTCCACTGTTATGGATACCAGCATCACAAAAACACCTTCAAAATCTTATAAAGGAAATTGAACCAAAAACTTCCCTTTATATAAAACAGTCCATACTAACATATTCAAAACATAACATTTGAAAACGTTTAATAAGAAAAAGAAGTTTCATAAAAGAGCTATTATGAAACTTGTACTCGCTCTTGAGAAAGGCGAATCGGTTGCTGAAAACCCGTTAAGATTTTTAAATTAGAGCTTGTGTTATATTTGCATCATCTGGAATAAATGTTGCAGCTTTCAGACAATTGTACTTCCTGTGAGTATTTTCCTTCCCCTGAGCATATGTGCTACACCATATTAGTTCCTGTCTTTTAAGTGTCAAGCTTGTATTCCACATAGAACCCTGCGCCACCCTTATGGGAATCTTCTTTATTAATTCCACAAGCTAGACAAAGGTGTAGGTGAAAAATCCTCACCACACCTTTAAAACACCCTGGAACACTCATAACCAACCCCAGTAGATACCTTCAGTTCTATCAAGAAGGACAACTTAGCCATGACAAAACATATATGCAAATATTTTCTAATCACAAACATTTACATAAACTGTTGTAATTATTGTTTTTCCATGTTGCTAGTCGTACTTGTTTGAGTTGTCATGTGTTAGACACCCAACACAGCTTGTTTGAGTTGTCATTTATTGGACACCCATAACCGCTATAGCTGTTAATGACAGGAAACACCCACTAATGAAACAATAAAAATGATAGGTGAAGTGATGCTCAAAGGATTTCAAACATGATCTCGCTGTTACAACAAGGACCCTTGGAAACCTTACAAAAGTCTTTGAATTTAGGCTATTGAGTGCAATTGAGAGGGATGTAGACCATCCAATGTTTAGGAACCAGTAGTTTCAACTAACCATTGCTAGTAGACAACAAGCACAGAATGACACTTGAAGCTTCTCATTGGTTGGCTCATTAAGATTTCATACATAGATATATGCTCTGCTATGTATTGCCTATAATCATTTGCTAACACTGAGGGGGATTTGTTCTGACATCTGATGTTGAAGGGAGAGCAAATAGGTTCTCTGCATACAGCTCTGCCTGCTCCCTGTCATCATATGAGAATGCTACCATGGCATCAGGGACTGAGGTCAGATTGTTTGACCTGGCTGACAGCACTGGGTAAACTTAAATAAAATAGTGAAACAAGACCCAATACCACAAGAAATGAAGGGGCGTCGTACACAAATGTTTTACTTATTTATTAGTTTATTTGTTATTTCTATCTGGCATCATCCCCCTCCCTCATGGGGCCAAGAAAAGGACAGTCTATATAAAGAACATGTTCCTCTTCCTAAGTATATTTTTGCCATTATAGTCTAGCAATTTTGTCATTCTAAACACCCAATCCTGCCTAGGGTATGGGTGTCTCAACTGCCTGACTATTAATGATTTAGTCAATGTGAAAAAATGTGCAGACATAATTGAACAATACCCGTCTACTGGTTTATTTAAAATAGGTGGCAAATTAAGGGGGTCAACGTTTTTTAAGCACATTATTCTAAAATGGTCCATACAACACATAGCACTGGTCAGGCCCACCAAAGATGGAACATAGAGATGAGTATACCAGATGGACACCAACACAATCCCATAATATGCTCTTCAAATGATTAGGAGTCAAACCTTTTAACATGTATAATGGTCTGCTATTTGATATGCACAATAACATTTTGTGCACATTATATACATTTGCCGCACACACTATAGCTTTAACTCTTCTTTTGCCACAAGATAGTATGTCACGCTGTTTTAGATTTATTAGCAAAGTATAAGGCTTGTCACCAGCACATTTTATTGCTGTCTTTAGAATCTCCTCATACCTAGTTTGTGTGTTTTGCTGCACTGTGTCTTGCTGTGCTTTAAACAGCATTGAGAAGTGTTTTGATCTCTGTACATAAAACTCAATCCCATAAAATAAAAAACAAAACATTATTTTTACTCTTTGTATGTTTATGCCTCTGACAACTATCTTTTAGCTTGTTACAATGTTATAAAGAAGAAACAAATATGTATGAGACCTATTTATTATCATATAACCGCAGCTAACATTATACCCACATACTGTTCACATTTTATTACTGCATATAGTGTGTTGTGTTTTTAACTCCTGATAGACTCAGAGTATGCAGTTTTAAGAGACTTTTTAGTTTAGTAGCTGAACACATCTAGTGAGCCAATTACAAGAGGCGAATAAGTGTTGCCACCAATCAACAGCTACCATTCAGTAGTGCATTGCTTCCCTGAAGCTTATCTAAGTATGCTTTTGAACAAAGGATACCATGAGAAGTCAATTTGATAGTAGAAGTACATTGAAAAATCTCTTAAAATTGTATGCTCTATCTGAACTTATTTTCCCAATAATAATAATAAAAATCTTACATGGGACAATACATTTAAATGCTAAACATTTTGGAACATGCTAAAACAAACCATAGAAGGGGGCGTCCAAATTATAAAATGGAAGAGATATAACAGAAATGATCCTAATATAAACAATAAATCTGTTAACAAACAGTTATGAAATGATAGTCCAAAATAATCTGCACTATTCAAAGGGCCTCTATAAATATCCAGGTGTAGGTGGCTGCTCTTCCTCTTTACGGATGAATCCGAACCAAACTATGAAGTGAAACACAAAACAGAGGGGCGCCTCATGTGCAGATCAACTAAAAAGTGAGCATGAAATGTTGTGACCAAAATACAAAAATGGGTACTCACATTTGGCAATAGCCCACCAATGTGCTGGAAGTGACGTGTGACATGCTGATATCTCAGGGTGTAGTGACGTGCTGATATCTCAGGGTGTAGCGACGTGCTGATATCTCAGGGTGTAGTGACGTGCTGATATCTCAGGGTGTAGTGACGTGCTGATATCTCAGGGTGTAGCGACGTGCTGATATCTCAGGGTGTAGTGACGTGCTGATATCTCAGGGTGTAGCGACGTGCTGATATCTCAGGGTGTAGCGACGTGCTGATATCTCAGGGTGTAATGACGTGCTGATATCTCAGGGTGTAGTGACGTGCTGATATCTCAGGGTGTATCAGCTCACCCTCTCTCCAGGTGTTACTTTGCCAGTTCAACCATGAGATCAATCCAAGTATATGTAGTATTCAAAAGGGAAAAACTTACTGATAGCTAACACACAGCACCATTTAATGCACATATTTAAACACAAATTCAATAGAGCTGATCTTCCCATATGGATGTGTTTTTAAAAACATCAGAGAATTTTCTTTTTATCTTGTTTTTTTCTATCCATTTTAGTTTATTTTTTTTAGTTTATATAAGATTTTAATTATATAAGAGTAATATTATTATCATGCCCCCATCATAGTAGAGCGTTTAGAGAGTATATGGTAGATATAGCGATAGGTTTCGTCTAAAGAGGTCATGTGATACTGTGACGATCTAGGAAAAATACATTGGAGAATTCCCCTTTTTTCTGTTTCTTTTGTATTAGCTTACTCTTCTTAGTTTACATATGTGGTAGCATCATTATGCCCCCGTCATAACAGAAAGCTTAGAGAGTATACGGCATATACAGAGAACAGGGTATTAGCTGTTCTGCTGCTTGGAGCGATATCCAGCGATAGGATTGGCCCAAAGGGGTCTTGTTTCTGTGACGATCTAGGAAGTAACAATAAATCCATACGTTGTAGTCGTAATGAAGTAGGAGAACCAAATTCCGGTACACATCACCCCTTCATTTCTGGAGTTAAGAAATAAGGGCCTAGATTTGGAGTTCGGCGGTAGCCGTCAAAACCAGCGTTAGAGGCTCCTAACGCTGGTTTTGGCCGCCCGCTGGTATTTGGAGTCAGTGATTAAAGGGTCTAACGCTCACTTTTTAGCCGCGACTTTTCCATACCGCAGATCCCCCTACGCCATTTGCGTAGCCTATCTTTTCAATGGGATCTTTCTAACGCTGGTATTTAGAGTCGTTTCTGAAGTGAGCGTTAGAGCTCTAACGACAAGATTCCAGCCGCCTGAAAATAGCAGGAGTTAAGAGCTTTCTGGCTAACGCCGGTTCATAAAGCTCTTAACTACTGTACCCTAAAGTACACTAACACCCATAAACTACCTATGTACCCCTAAACCGAGGTCCCCCCACACCGCCGCCACTCGATTAAAATTTTTAACCCCTAATCTGCCGACCGCCACCTACGTTATACTTATGTACCCCTAATCTGCTGCCCCTAACCCCGCCGACCCCTGTATTACATTTATTAACCCCTAACCTGCCCCCCACAACGTCGCCGCCAGCTACTTAAAATAATTAACCCCTAATCTTCCGACCGCAAAGCGCCGCCACCTACGTTATCCCTATGTACCCCTAATCTGCTACCCCTAACACCGCCGACCCCTATATTATATTTATTAACCCCTAATCTGCCCCCCTCAACATCGCCGACACCTGCCTACACTTATTAACCCCTAATCTGCCGAGCGGACCTGAGCGCTACTATAATAAAGTTATTAACCCCTAACCCGCCTCACTAACCCTATCATAAATAGTATTAACCCCTAATCTGCCCTCCCTAACATCGCCGACACCTAACTTCAATTATTAACCCCTAATCTGACGACCGGAGCTCACCGCTATTCTAATAAATTGATTAACCCCTAAAGCTAAGTCTAACCCTAACACTAACACCCCCCTAAGTTAAATATAATTTAAATCTAACGAAATTAATTAACTCTTATTAAATAAATGATTCCTATTTAAAGCTAAATACTTACCTGTAAAATAAATCCTAATATAGCTACAATATAAATTATAATTATATTATAGCTATTTTAGGATTAATATTTATTTTACAGGCAACTTTGTAATTATTTTAACCAGGTACAATAGCTATTAAATAGTTAAGAACTATTTAATAGTTACCTAGTTAAAATAATAACAAATTTACCTGTAAAATAAATCCTAACCTAAGATATAATTAAACCTAACACTACCCTATCAATAAAATAATTAAATAAACTACCTACAATTACCTACAATTAACCTAACACTACACTATCAATAAATTAATTAAACACAATTGCTACAAATAAATACAATTAAATAAACTAGCTAAAGTACAAAAAATAAAAAAGAACTAAGTTACAAAAAATAATAAAATATTTACAAACATAAGAAAAATCTTACAACAATTTTAAACTAATTACACCTAATAAGCCCCCTAATAAAATAACAAAGCCCCCCAAAATAAAAAATTCCCTACCCTATTCTAAATTCTAAATTAAAAAAGTTACAAGCTCTTTTACCTTACCAGCCCTGAACAGGGCCCTTTGCGGGGCATGCCCCAAGGATTTCAGCTCTTTTGCCTGTAAAAAAAAACATACCATACCCCCCCCAACATTACAACCCACCACCCACATACCCCTAATCTAACCCAAACCCCCCTTAAATAAACCTAACACTAAGCCCCTGAAGATCTTCCTACCTTGTCTTCACCATACCAGGTTCACCGATCCGTCCTGGCTCCAACATCTTCATCCAACCCAAGCGGGGGTTGGCGATCCATCATCCGGTGCTGAAGAGGTCCAGAAGAGGCTCCAAAGTCTTCCTCCTATCCGGCAAGAAGAGGACATCCGGACCGGCAAACATCTTCTCCAAGCGGCATCTTCAATCTTCTTCCATCCGGTGCGGAGCGGGTCCATCTTGAAGCAGGCGACGCGGATCCATCCTCTTCTTCCGTTGTCTCCCGACGAATGACGGTTCCTTTAAGGGACGTCATCCAAGATGGCGTCCCTCGAATTCCGATTGGCTGATAGGATTCTATCAGCCAATCGGAATTAAGGTAGGAATTTTCTGATTGGCTGATGGAATCAGCCAATCAGAATCAAGTTCAATCCGATTGGCTGATCCAATCAGCCAATCAGATTGAGCTCGCATTCTATTGGCTGATCGGAACAGCCAATAGAATGCGAGCTCAATCTGATTGGCTGATTGGATCAGCCAATCGGATTGAACTTGATTCTGATTGGCTGATTCCATCAGCCAATCAGAAAATTCCTACCTTAATTCCGATTGGCTGATAGAATCCTATCAGCCAATCGGAATTCGAGGGACGCCATCTTGGATGACGTCCCTTAAAGGAACCGTCATTCGTCGGGAGACAACGGAAGAAGAGGATGGATCCGCGTCTCCTGCTTCAAGATGGACCCGCTCCGCACCGGATGGAAGAAGATTGAAGATGCCGCTTGGAGAAGATGTTTGCCGGTCCGGATGTCCTCTTCTTGCCGGATAGGAGGAAGACTTTGGAGCCTCTTCTGGACCTCTTCAGCACCGGATGATGGATCGCCAACCCCCGCTTGGGTTGGATGAAGATGTTGGAGCCAGGACGGATCGGTGAACCTGGTATGGTGAAGACAAGGTAGGAAGATCTTCAGGGGCTTAGTGTTAGGTTTATTTAAGGGGGGTTTGGGTTAGATTAGGGGTATGTGGGTGGTGGGTTGTAATGTTGGGGGGGGGTATGGTATGTTTTTTTTTTACAGGCAAAAGAGCTGAAATCCTTGGGGCATGCCCCGCAAAGGGCCCTGTTCAGGGCTGGTAAGGTAAAAGAGCTTGTAACTTTTTTAATTTAGAATAGGGTAGGGAATTTTTTATTTTGGGGGGCTTTGTTATTTTATTAGGGGGCTTAGAGTAGGTGTAATTAGTTTAAAATTGTTGTAAGATTTTTCTTATGTTTGTAAATATTTTATTATTTTTTGTAACTTAGTTCTTTTTTATTTTTTGTACTTTAGCTAGTTTATTTAATTGTATTTATTTGTAGCAATTGTGTTTAATTAATTTATTGATAGTGTAGTGTTAGGTTAATTGTAGGTAATTGTAGGTAGTTTATTTAATTATTTTATTGATAGGGTAGTGTTAGGTTTAATTATATCTTAGGTTAGGATTTATTTTACAGGTAAATTTGTTATTATTTTAACTAGGTAACTATTAAATAGTTCTTAACTATTTAATAGCTATTGTACCTGGTTAAAATAATTACAAAGTTGCCTGTAAAATAAATATTAATCCTAAAATAGCTATAATATAATTATAATTTATATTGTAGCTATATTAGGATTTATTTTACAGGTAAGTATTTAGCTTTAAATAGGAATAAGTTATTTAATAAGAGTTAATTTATTTCGTTAGATGTAAATTATATTTAAATTAGGGGGGTGTTAGTATTAGGGTTAGACTTAGCTTTAGGGGTTAATACATTTATTATAGTAGCGGTGAGGTCCGCTCGGCAGATTAGGGGTTAATAATTGAAGGTAGGTGTCGGCGATGTTAGGGAGGGCAGATTAGGGGTTAATACTATTTATGATAGGGTTAGTGAGGCGGATTAGGGGTTAATAACTTTATTATAGTAGCGCTCAGGTCCGCTCGGCAGATTAGGGGTTAATAAGTGTAGGCAGGTGTCGGCGACGTTGAGGGGGGCAGATTAGGGGTTAATAAATATAATATAGGGGTCGGCGATGTTAGGGCAGCAGATTAGGGGTACATAGGGATAACGTAGGTTGCGGCGGTTTACGGAGCGGCAAATTAGGGGTTAAAAAAAATATGCAGGGGTCAGCGATAGCGGGGGCGGCAGATTAGGGGTTAGTAAGTGTAAGGTTAGGGGTGTTTAGACTCGGGGTACATGTTAGGGTGTTAGGTGCAGACGTAGGAAGTGTTTCCCCATAGGAAACAATGGGGCTGCGTTAGGAGCTGAACGCTGCTTTTTTGCAGGTGTTAGGTTTTTTTTCAGCTCAAACAGCCCCATTGTTTCCTATGGGAGAATCGTGCACGAGCACGTTTTTGAGGCCGGCCGCGTCCGTAAGCAACTCTGGTATCGAGAGTTGCATTTGCGGTAAAAATGCTCTACGCTCCTTTTTTGGAGCCTAACGCAGCATTTGATTAAACTCTCGATACCAGAGTTAAATTTATGGTGCGGCCAGAAAAAAGCCCGCGGAGCGTTAACAGCCCTTTTACCGCCGAACTCCAAATCTAGGCCAAGGAATCTACAATTACAAAGGTAATTGTAGATAAAGTTGAGGATGGGGATCATAGTTACAGGTAACACTCTCACGACTAATATTTAGAGTTTGGTAAACAATGGCATGAAAAACACAGGTTTACAAACAAAAAGGGGAGAATTACGGTTCATGCACCAATATGTGGGATGGTTTCCTTATAAACATAATTTGTTTTTTTTTGGTAAAAGCCACATAATAGGCAGCCTGTTTAAGATCGATCTAGGAGACAAAGACTGCATTCGCTCATTAATTGATTTGTATTAAAGATATAAAGGGAGTCATATTTGTATATATATTTTATTATTATGTATGACACTATTTATGTCTAACATTTTTTGTGAAAATATGAACAAATTATCTGTGTACATATATGTTATCAATATGTAAGGCTCTTTTTGGGAAAACATAAACAAACTAGCTTTAATTGTTAATTGTATTACCTCTTACACAGGTGTGTCATACACGCCCACAATGGGTGGAGAGATCTGTTAGTTTATTGGCTGATTCTGAATAGGTTTAAATAGCATTGAATCATGCAAGGTACTAGATGCATAATGAAACGGCAGTTGCCGAGAAACGCGTTACAGATATGGGTAAAACTTGGACACCCCTATTTTAACTTGCTGCTTTTGTTTTTAATGTGTTGTTTTTAAATAAACCATTTTTAAACTTAAGCACAGTTCAAGCACCTTTGGTTTTCCCTTTTGAATACTACACGGAGTTAAGCTTCATATCCTTGGATTGATCTTGTGGTTCAACTGGCAGAGTAAAACCTGGAGAGAGGGTGAGCTGATACACACTGAGATATCAGCACGTCACTACCAGCACATTGATGTGCTATTGCCAAATGTGAGTACCCATTTTTGGATTTTGGTCACAACATTTCATGCTCACTTTTTAGTTGATCTGCACATGAGGTGCCCCTCTGTTTTGTGTTTCAATTCACATTTTGGAACATGTATTTTTATTTTTCTAAATGAAAATAATTATTAATATGTTGATAATGAGTAGATTTGTTAGTAGTAAGATGTCTCCTAGGTTACTCATCTTGTTTACTTAAGGAAAAAAAAAATTCTGCTAAAAGCAATATGTTATATTCATGATATGTCGTGATATGTTGCAATTGATTAAAATGTTACCAAAACATGAGGTCAGAACAAAAACACTACAATGTGGCACCTCGTCATAATTCTACACCTCAATTAACTAACAACAAAAACAAAAATTGGAGTAGGTCCAGGCAGGCCAAGAGCTAAAGAGCAGAGCGTGAATGTGTGATATATGCAATGTTTGGGGTTTACAAAACAGTCACTGGTAAGGTTGCCACCATTTTTCCCAGCTCTTTCCAGGGAACTTTTTAAGTGGGTTATGGTGAGGGCCATTCATGTGATCTTTCTCCAGATACTGTGCACTAGAATACAAGCATGAGGAGGGCTGTGTGACTGCATCTGTTGCTCCCTAGCTCCCTCTAGTGCTGGCTCAGAAGTTACTATAACCAGCTATAAATGATATGTTCAGCATGGAAGATAAAGGGATTTAACTGAGATATGACCACAATAATGGAACTGGTATGAAATATCTTGTGTAGATTTGCCAGTAGTGGGTCTTTTTTGCAACTTACAGAATCTAGCCCATTTTTGATAGTTTTTTTTCTTCTAGATTAATACAAATGTGGTAAAACTAGTTATATTGGAATCCCAGACAACACCCTCCTTTTGTGCCATGTAGTCCTCTGAGATTAAGCTAAAGGGGCATGAAAATCTAAATTAAACTTTCATTATTCAGCTGCAGCATGCCATTAAAGAGATGTTTCAATTTACTTCTAATATCACATTTACTTTGTTCTATTGGAATCCTTTGTTGAAATACATACCTAGGTAGGCCCAGGCGCAGCAATGCATTATTTTTTGCTATTTGGTAGTTGGTGCCTATACACATTTGCCTCTTGTCTTTTGCTCGTCAGATATGTTACACTAGTAGTGCATTACTGCTTCAGAGCTGACTTTAATTATGTTTCAACACTTTTGAGTGGTTTAAAAAGGAGATCATTTTATCATTCCATTGTTTCTTGCATTGGAGCATTTTTTTTTCAATTTTATTTATGACCTTTTAAATGTTCCTCATTCTCTACAATCTTATGGTTAGATTACGAGTTGTGCGTTAGGCTGAAAAAGCAGCGTCAACAGGTCCTAACGCTGCTTATTCACTACCGCTGCTATTACGAGTCTTGTAGGTTTAGGGGCACCGCACACTTTTTTGACCTTACCGCAAACCGACACGTAAACTTCGTAAACCCTTTTTTCTATGGGACTTCCATAGCGCCGGTATTACTCATAACTAAAGTGCTAAAAAGTACACTAACACCCATAAACTACCTATTAACCCCTAAACCGAGGCCCTCCCGCATCGCAAACACTATAATAAAATGTTTAACCCCTAATCTGCCGCTCCAGACATCGCCGCCACTAGAATAAATATATTAACCCCTAAACCGCCGCACTCCCGCCTCGCAAACACTAGTTAAATATTATTAACCCCTAATCTGCCGCCCCTAACATCTTCCGCCACCTACATTATACTTATTAACCCCTAATCTGCTGCTCCGGACATTTTAACAAGGTAGTTATTAAATAGTTAATAACTATTTAATAACTATTCTACCTAGTTAAAATAAATGCAAACTTGCCTTTAAAATAAAAATAAACCCTAAGCTAGCTACTATGTAACTATTAGTTATATTGTAGCTATCTTAGGGTTTATTTTATAGGTAAGTATTTCGTTTTAAATAGGAATAATTTAGTTAATGATAGTAATTTTATTTAGATTTATTTAATTTATATTTAAATTAGGAGGGGTTAGGGTTAGACTTAGATTTAGGGGTTAATACATTTAATACAGTGGTGGCGACGTTGGGGGCGGCAGATTAGGGGTTAATAAGTGTAGGTAGGTTGCGGCGACATTGGGGGCAGGAGATTAGGGGTTAATAAATATAATGTATGTGTCGGCGATGTTGGGGGCAGCAGATTATGGGGTTTATAAGTATAATGTAGGTGGTGGCGGTGTCCGGAGCGGCAGATTAGTGGTTAATAAGAATAATGTAGGTGTCAGCGATGTCGGGGGCAGCAGATTAGGGGTTAATAAGTGTAAGATTAGGGGTGTTTAGACTCGGGGTTCATGTTAGGGTGTTAGGTGTAAACATAAAATGTGTTTCCCCATAGGAATCAATGGGGCTGCGTTACTGAGATTTACTCTGCTTTTTTGCAGGTGTTAGACTTTTTCTCAGCCAGCTCTCCCCATTGATGTCTATGGGGAAATGGTGCACGAGCACGTACAACCAGCTCACCGCTCACTTAAAGGGACAGTCAAGTCCAAAAAAAACTTTCATTTTTCAAATAGGGCATGTAATTTTAAACAACTTTCCAATTTACTTTTATCAACAATTTTGCTGTGTTCTCTTGGTATTCTTAGTTGAAAGCAAACCTAGGGAGGCACATATGATAATTTCTAAGCCCTTGAAGGCCGCCTCTATTTTATTTACTTTTCCCAGCAGGGGAGAGCAAGCTCACGTAGGCCATATAGATAGCATTGTGATCACGCCCGTGGCTAGTGGCAGACACTGCACTAATTGGCTAAAATGCAACTATATGCAAAATAACTAAAAGTCATGTGATTAGGGGCGGTCAGAAGATGCTTAAATACAAGTTAGTCACAGAAATAAAAAGTGTATTAATATAACAGTTGGTTTTGCAAAAAACTGGGGAATGGGTAATAAAGGGATTATCTATCTTTTTAAACAACAAAAATTCTGGTGTTGACTGTCCCTTTAAGCAGCGCTGGTATTGAAGTGCGGTATGGAGCACAATTTTGCTCAACGCTCACTTCTTGCCTTTTAACGCCGGGTTTGTAAAAACCTGTAATACCAGTGCTGCAGGTAAGTGAGCGGTGAGAAAAAACAGCACGTTAGCACCGCACAGCTCATAACGAAAAACTCGTAATCTGGCCGTTAGTGACAGCGACCGACCCCCGCCAGGGCCCCTCTAAACCCACACTTTTTTTGCTTAGTTACTGATAGGGCAACTGAAAACTCCAGCTTCAGGAATGCACCAGGATCCGTGGAGATGCCATTTGTGGGCCCCCCAACTTGCTGGTCCCTCGGCCCAGGTCCTATTTGCCTGGCTGATCAGCCCGTCCCTGCTGCTCATATATAAACTACCGGGCCCTGGACATGTCTAGCTAAAATTTACTGGGCCTTGAGGTCACTTTGGTTGAGAACCACTGCTCTAGACCATCATTCTAATGAGTAGGTCCTCTATAGGCTGCTGTTTATCATAAACACATAACATTTTCCATAATCCACAATCTTAGTAACTTTTTAAAACAAATTTGAATGAAATGAGTAGCAGCCTAAAGGTTAAAGCATTTGTTACCATATTTCTGTTTATCTATATATCAGAAGCTGAAGGTACCTTAAACTAGGAACCCTCCAGGGAAATGAAACTGCTTCAGCTGTAGCACTAAATTCACCTCCCTATCTCAGATATTCCATTTACTGCAGTATTTGCCTGCATATCTGTTATATAACCAAAGACATATCTGAAAACTAAATAGGCTGCCAGTAACTAATACACAGTCAAGCAGTTGAAGAATTAAACCCATGAGATTACATCAGATGAAATATCCTTGTGACAAATATTAAGGGTATCACATTTTAGTGTTACAATTTTTCATCTTGCACATCTCATATCTAATAGTAAAGCAGAATCTAGGGTGTGTTAAACATAAATACAGTTATAACAGGATATCCAGATTTTGTGGAGAACCTACTAAAGCAGTTTTGTGGTTTACAGAATAAAGAAAAAGCTATTTATAGAGCAGAACACACTTGACTAAAAGATGTTTGGTTCATTTTAAAGACCAAGAGGTGCATCATACCAAAAGGAATATGTAACTGACCATTGCCGTTTTTCTCTGTGGGGAAACTGGTAAATTCTGACCACGTCAGAGGCTTTCCCAGTGTTCATAGTCATGGATTATGACTCAAAACTGAATGAGTCAGCTTGAAAATGACACCAGTTCCATATTGGCATCCGTTTAAATACTTTTATCCTGCATGGAACACACATTATTCTATTTTGATAAACATATTCTTGAACATTTAATTTGCTTGTGTAGATGCACTCACCTCATGAATTGTTTAATTACAATAATACCTGGGAGTGCAGGGGCAGATACTGGCTGGTCTAGGGACATGTCCTGACAGTTTTTACTTAGACTGTAGCTGTTGGAGGGACAGTAAGGCAGAGCTACGATAGGGTGACAATCCTGAAAAATGCGGGACGGTTGGGAGCTCAGTGTGATAACGTTTGCAGAACATATCTTTCACTTTTGGAGGGACAGTCCCTCTTTCAAGGGTATATCTCTCTGTCCTTCTAATCCCCATTAATGCACTTCTTTTTGTATTGCTGCAACATTGTATTAGTATTCCTTACTCTTAAATAAATAAATGCCTGATTACAGTACAGTTCTCTGTTTTTCCATTTCTTTGCTGTCCAGAGCACTAACTGGTACCACTGACATACAACAAAATAATGTTAAAATGTTGATTTAGTTAGTTGTGTGAGGTTTACATTAGGCAGCAGAGCACATAGGCTGACCTGATGGCAGACCCTGCAAATCAACAGAAAACATAATCACTGAGGCTGGTTATAAGGCAGCAAATGCGCTGCAAATTTAAATGAGTCATTTTCAAGAACACCACCTGGATAGAAGCAAAAAGAATGGAAAGAATGAGTCAGCACCGGTTTGTTTGTTTGTGTGAATATAATTTTTCCCTTTCCAGTTTGGAAATGATTTATATGAGTGGTGTGTACTTGTGTACAACTTGCAGGAGGGTAAATGCTCTGGAATTACTGAGTTCTGTTTTTCACAAGCTTTTAAGCATTAAGTAGGCCTGTTGATCTTGACTGGGGTTTCTTGATAAAAGGCAGAATGTTAACCAAAATGATAAATACCCACAAATTCAGCTTTTTACCAATAAGACCGCTGCTCCTTAACCTGCCCACGACCTATAAAGTGGCAGATTAAAAATCATCCTGATCCGATCGGGATGACTGACAGCCCTTGCTAGCAGCCGATTGGCCACCAGCGAGCAAGGGTGGCAGTGCACAATAATTTCATTAGAAATGCTTGTGCAATGTTAAATGCCGACAGCATATGCTGTCGGCATTTTAGCGAGGTCGAGCAGACATGATTCGCTACAGCACTACTGATTCTAGCTCAGTCCTGCTTTGATTTACGCAAACCATTATTTAGATTATATGTTTACATGTATACATAACATACATTTAGTTTAAACATAGGAATAGATATAGGGAACACACACATCAGCGCTATTGTGCGTTAGCATCACTCAAGTACAATCAGTAGCAATTCTATTTTTGCCCTCACATTAGAAGTCCAAAGTAATAATTTTTAGCATGTCAGATAACGTAGGTGCAATAAAACCCTCACATAAGGACTTCTATGGGGGTATAAAGTAAAATTTACATTAAGTCTATTATAACTTCAAAAACAAAGCAGAAGGGGATTCAACTGGTAAAAAATATATCACAACAAAATAATATAAATGAATGTCCCAAAATAAGAACACAATTCACAATAATTTTTTTTTCTCAATAGATTCTTATTGGTAGGATAGTAACATGAGCCGTCTTTTGGTTGCAGTAATATTTAGGTGATGTTTGTATTGTCACTGACGGTATTTGGTAGCAATATTCACATAGAGGTAACATTATGGAGAGGGATTGCAAATTTGAGTGGGGTGTTTTTATTTTTTGGACTACTGGGGAATTGACTCATCAGTGCTCGGATTAGCTTCATTGCGTTTTTGTTTTTGTGGGGTCCAGTTTATATCTGAATTTGTTTGGTTGAGTCTTATCTTCTGGGATTTAAGAGTCATCGGGGGGGGGGGGGGTTGTTGCAGGTGAATTATAGTTATTGGTCAGAAACAAGTTTAAATGGCTGTGCATTGTTCATATGTGTATGTCTGATGATACATGCCGGCAAGACAAGAAACGCATAGTAATACATATGTGTTTTTATCCCAAAGGGATTTTTTGTGAATATATTTGAATTTTATTAAAGTTTTTAAGCTTCTATCAAGTTACTTGTTCTTACGTGTATCCTTTGGGCACATCCCCTTAAAGGACCAGTCAACACTGTAGATTTGCATAATCAACAAATACATGATAAGAAGACAATGCAATAGCACTTAGTCTGAACTTCAAATGAGTAGTAGATTTTTGTTAAATAAATTGCAAAGTTCTGTCTATTTCCACTCCCCCTGTATCATGTGACAGCCATCAGCCAATCATAAATGCATATACATATATGCTGTCAATTCTTGCACATGCTCAGTAGGAGTTGGTCACTCAAAAAGTGTAAATATAAAAAGACTGTGCACATTTTATTAATGGAAGTAAATTGGAAAGTTGTTTAATATTGCATGCTGTATCTGAATCATGAAGTTTAATTTTGACTTGAGTTTCCCTTTAAGATGATAGTTAGAAGCAGTGTTGAATGGGTAATCCTGTTATTAAGGTTGGACCACCATACAGAATACTGGGGAGCTGGGAGTTCAGTGAGCCCAGCCCAGTGGCGTAGCGTGGCTTCTCAGCGCCCAGGGCAAGTCAAGAATTGCGCCCTTCTAATCCATTAGCACTGACTGAGTCTCTTCCACCAGTACAGTAGCGATTGGCAAATTTGCTTTGAATATAGGAGACAGCTCAACAACTTAGGAGACAGGTTTTTGTTTTAAAACAAACAAAGCTTTATTTTAACAACAAAAATATATACTATATATATATATATATATATATATATATATATATATATATATAATTCTAAACTCTACATTCATCCTTAAAAATTAGGATTCAATATGGTTGCAGGCAGGCAGCCATTACTTTATTATATATATTAGTAAGTAGATTATATAACTTAACAATTAAATTTTTTATGGTTTAATATTTAAACATGGGATTTAATTTTTAAATACATCTGAGCCAGCTGCCAGAGTGTGAGAGTGATCTATGCTGCTTTAAAGTGAAAGCCAGTTATTTTTTTTAAATTCATTTTTAACCTGGGTAAAACATACAAGATGTAGATCATTTACATCTTGTATGTTTTATTTTACCCAGGTTAAAAATGAATTTGAAATAAAATAACCAGCTTTCACTTTAAAGCAGCATAGATCACTCTCACACTCTGGCATGCTGGCTGGCTCAGACTCTGGGTCCTTTGGAAGTTGGAATTTGGCTGGCTGGCTCAGAGTGACTCTGGGTCCTTTGGAACTTGGCTGGCTGGCCCTGCGACGTCACCTGGGTAACGGTAGAGGCTAAGCTGCATTTTGCGTGCGTTGCCATTTCCAATCCCTATTCCCCAGGGCCCAGGCAAAAACAGGGGCTATAATAATTTAATTATAATTCTGGCTGGCAGTGGCACTGGTGGTCTGGTTCTGATACGGACCCGGTGATGAGTTTGGTAATTTCTGTTGACACTACTTACCTTATCATTGCGGGCGCGGCGTACTAGTCTGACTCCACTCTGGCTCTGCTGCTCTGACTTCTTCCTCCCTCCTGACATGTGCGCTGGGAGTGGGAGTGGACCGTGCTAACTAGTGGCATAAACACTAGTCTAGCAGCAGGTAACGGTCGGATAGGATTACACTCATAAAATTATGATAATTAAATCATTACACAGCACGTCTTGACTTCAGAGTAGTAGACTGTTCACTTGAGAGACAGAATGGCTGGGCGCAGGCGCCTGTCAGATTTTTTAGCCTCCCTGTAGCGCCGCTGGGAGTGGGACTGTGACTGTCTACTGTCTTGAGATGGTGGGGACTGGGGAGGCTGGGAGCCAAGCATTCTGCGCCCCCCAGAATTTTGCGCCCGGGGCAACCGCCCCTGTGGCCCCCCCACGCTACGCCACTGGCCCAGCCTGCTTTGATCAGCACGGTTTGGTGAGTGAGCCTCAGACATTTATTGGTATATATTTATATTGGAGTCGGGGGTTATTTGTGCCATGTAAGGCCTCATATTTTGATGTTTTGCACTATGTATAATTTAACCTGAGAAATAGGCAGGACCCTGAATTGTTTTGTGAAGTGGATTGCAGTCTGGCCAGGCATGCGTTTTTTTGGGTGTGGATTAAAGTACATAGGGCGTACAAAAAGAAAAATAAGAAGACGCTTTAGCAGGCACCTATATAATATTAAAACAAAATTAATAAAACATACGGCTAGATTTAGAGTTTTGTCGGTAACGACCCGCGTAGCTAACGCATGCTTTTTTTTCCCCGCACCTTTTAAATACCGCTGGTATTTAGAGTTCACAGAATGGCTGCGTTTTCAGTGCGTTAGGCTCCAAAAAGGGAGCGTAGAGCATAATTTACCGCCACTGCAACTCTCGATACCAGCGGTGCTTACGAACGCGGCCAGTTTCAAAAACGTGCTCGTGCACGATTCCCCCATAGGAAACAATGGGGCAGTTTGAGCTGGAAAAAAAACCTAACACCTGCAAAAAAGCAGCGTTAAGCTCCTAACGCAGCCCCATTGTTTCCTATGGGGAAACACTTCCTAAGTCTGCACCTAACACTCTAACATGTACCCCGAGTCTAAACACCCCTAACCTTACACTTATTAACCCCTAATCTGCCACCCCCGCTATCGCTGACCCCTGCATATTATTATTAACCCCTAATCTGCCGCTCCGTACACCGCCGCAACCTACGTTATCCCTATGTACCCCTAATCTGCTGCCCCTAACACCGCTGACCCCTATATTATATTTAATAACCCCTAATCTGACCCCCACAACGTCGCCTCCACCTACCTACAATTATTAACCCCTAATCTGCCGACCGGACCTCACCGCTACTCTAATAAATTTTTTAACCCCTAAAGCTAAGTCTAACCCTAACCCTAACACCCCCCTAAGTTAAATATAATTTAAATCTAACAAAATAAATGAACTCTTATTAAATAAATTATTCCTATTTAAAGCTAAATACTTACCTGTAAAATAAACCCTAATATAGCTACAATATAACGAATAATTATATTGTAGCTATTTTAGGATTAATATTTATTTTACAGGCAACTTTGTATTTATTTTAACCAGGTACAATAGCTATTAAATAGTTAATAACTATTTAATAGCTACCTAGTTAAAATAATTACAAAATTACCTGTAAAATAAATCCTAACCTAAGTTACAATTAAACCTAACACTACACTAGCAATAAATTAATTAAATAAAATACCTACAAATAAATACAATTAAATAAACTAACTAAAGTACAAAAAATAAAAAAGAACTAAGATACAAAAAATAAAAAAATATTTACAAACATTAGAAAAATATTACAACAATTTTAAACTAATTACACCTACTCTAAGCCCCCTAATAAAATAACAAAGCCCCCAAAATAAAAAAATGCCCTACCCTATTCTAAAATTAAAATAGAAAAGCTCTTTTACCTTACCAGCCCTTAAAAGGGCCCTTTGCGGGGCATGCCCCAAAGAATTCAGCTCTTTTGCCTGTAAAAAAAAATACAACCCCCCCAACATTAAAACCCACCACCCACATACCCCTAATCTAACCCAAACCCCCCTTAAATAAACCTAACACTAAGCCCCTGAAGATCTTCCTACCTTATCTTCACCACACCGGGTATCACACCGATCCGTCCTGGTTCTGATGTCTTGATCCAAGCCCAAGCGGGGGGCTGAAGACATCCATCCTCCAGCTGAAGTCTTGATCCAAGCGGGCAGAAGAGAACATCCGGACCGGCAAACATCTTCATCCAAGCCGCATCTTCTATGTTCTTCCATCCGATGACGACCGGCTCCATCTTGAAGACCTCCAGCGTGGATCCATCCTCTTCTTCCGACGACTAGACGACGAATGAAGGTTCCTTTAAGGGACGTCATCCAAGATGGCGTCCCTCGAATTCAGATTGGCTGATAGGATTCTATCAGCCAATCGGAATTAAGGTCGGAAAATTCTGATTGGCTGATGGAATCAGCCAATCAGATTCAAGTTCAATCCGATTGGCTGATCCGATCAGCCAATCAGATTAAGCTCGTATTCTATTGGCTGATCGGAACAGCCAATAGAATACGAGCTCAATCTGATTGGCTGATCGGATCAGCCAATCGGATTGAACTTGATTCTGATTGGCTGATTCCATCAGCCAATCAGAATTTTCCGACCTTAATTCCAATTGGCTGATAGAATCCTATCAGCCAATCGGAATTCGAGGGACGCCATCTTGGATGACGTCCCTTAAAGGAACCTTCATTCGTCGTCTAGTCGTCGGAAGAAGAGGATGGATCCGCGCTGGAGGTCTTCAAGATGGAGCCGGTCGTCATCGGATGGAAGAACATAGAAGATGCGGCTTGGATGAAGAAGATGCGGCTTGGATGAAGATGTTTGCCGGTCCGGATGTCCTCTTCTGCCCGCTTGGATCAAGACTTCAGCCGGAGGATGGATGTCTTCAGCCCCCCGCTTGGGCTTGGATCAAGACATCGGAGCCAGGACGGATCGGTGTGATACCCGGTGTGGTGAAGATAAGGTAGGAAGATCTTCAGGGGCTTAGTGTTAGGTTTATTTAAGGGGGGTTTGGGTTGGATTAGGGGTATGTGGGTGGTGGGTTGTAATGTTGGGGGGGGGTATTGTATGTTTTTTTTCTCCAGGCAAAAGAGCTGAATTCTTTGGGGTATGCCCCACAAATGGCCCTTTTAAGGGCTGGTAAGGTAAAAGAGCTTTTCTATTTTAATTTTAGAATAGGGTAGGGCATTTTTTTATTTTGGGGGGCTTTATTATTTTATTAGGGGGCTTAGAGTAGGTGTAATTAGTTTAAAATTGTTGTAATATTTTTCTAATGTTTGTAAATATTTTTTTATTTTTTGTAACTTAGTTCTTTTTTATTTTTTGTACTTTAGTTAGTTTATTTAATTGTATTTATTTGTAGGTATTGTATTTAATTAATTTATTGATAGTGTAGTGTTAGGTTTAATTGTAGATAATTGTAGGTATTTAATTTAATTAATTTATTGATAGTGTAGTGTTAGGTTTAATTGTAACTTAGGTTAGGATTTATTTTACAGGTAATTTTGTAATTATTTTAACTAGGTAACTATTAAATAGTTATTAACTATTTAATAGCTATTGTACCTGGTTAAAATAAATACAAAGTTGCCTGTAAAATAAATATTAATCCTAAAATAGCTACAATATAATTATTATTTATATTGTAGCTAAATTAGGGTTTATTTTACAGGTAAGTATTTAGCTTTAAATAGGAATAATTTATTTAATAAGAGTTAATTTATTTCGTTAGATTTAAATTATATTTAACTTAGGGGGGTGTTAGTGTTAGGGTTAGACTTAGCTTTAGGGGTTAATACATTTATTAGAGTAGCGGTGTGGTCCGGTCGGCAGATTAGGGGTTAGTAAGTGTAGGTAGGTGTCGTCGACGTTGAGGGGGGCAGATTAGGGGTTAATAAATATAATATAGGGGTTGGCGGTGTTAGGGGCAGCAGATTAGGGGTACATAAGTATAACGTAGGTGGCGGCGGTGTGCGGTCGGCAGATTAGGGGTTAAAAAAATGTATTATAGTGGCGGCGATGTGGGGGGACCTCGGTTTAGGGGTACATAGGTAGTTTATGGGTGTTAGTGTACTTTAGAGCACAGTAGTTAAGAGCTTTATGAACCGGCGTTAACCCAAAAAGCTCTTAACTCCTGTTTTTTTTCTGCGGCTGGAGTCTTGTCGTTAGATTTCTAACGCTCACTTCAGCCACGACTCTAAATACCGGCGTTAGAAAGATCCCATTGAAAAGATAGGATACGCAATTGACGTAGGGGGATCTGCGGTATGGAAAAGTCGCGGCTGCAAAGTGAGCGTTAGACCCTTTAATGACTGACTCTAAATACCAGCGGGCGGTAAAAACCAGCGTTAGGACCCGCTAACGCTGGTTTTGACGGCTACCGCCAAACTCTAAATCTAGGCGATAGTGTATCTAAACATTTTTTAGAGGTTCACAATTGTGACCCTAGATCTTTAAAAATCCAGGTGATTGATTGGATTGCCCCTTCAGTCTTAAGACTAAGAAAACAGGAAACCTATTGGATTTATAAACTAGAGAGCTCGGAACCCAAAGGTTTAAATGTTGATTTAGATATACAGGCAAATATGTAATACAAATGTCCTTAGTAAGAAGGTGACAGTTTATAGACTTTTATGCTAGTAGAATACCGAGATGATTCATATAGTAGGTGTAAATATAGACAATAAATAGTAGAGTAATGCGATATACTTGTATATTCATTCATTTTTACAATTATATTTAAAAAATGAGCAGTTATCTTATATGTACATTTATTTATTTATTTATCTATCTTTATTTATTTATTTATATTTGTAACTTTGAAAAGTAAGTTTGTAACTTTTAAACGAGCATGTATTTTTTAAATTGTGTATTTTTTAAATTGACTATTTGTTTAAATCGACTATATATTTTATAATCAATTTTGTATTTTTAGCCCATTTTTGTATTTTTTAATCAAATATGTATTTTTAATCAGACACATTGTAATTTCCTTGTATGCAGAAAGATTGTATGGCAAATGATTCAATTGAAAAGCACATGCGGAGATACTCTTATTTTGTAAGAAACCATGTTTGACAGCCACGGCAACGTCACCAATCAACAGTGAATGATTGGTTAGAATAGATGGTAATAGAGGGCGGTTTCTTTTTATTACAAAAAAGCCTGCGGATGCCGAAGCTGCCATACATTCTAACCTCTTGAGAAAGCCCGACCGGCGTCGGGAGAAACGTGTTGAGGAGTACATAAGTTTGGACATTGCCTGTTAATGAGAGACAGTCCGTGGAGGTCCCACCATGATCGGTGTGTCTATAATTAAGACTACGGAACCATAACGAGGGCTTAGGATCATTTACAGGACTACAGCGGACTTAACAGATTGACAGGCTGACCATCATTTTAACTTTTGTAAGTGCATTATGTGTTTGCGCGTATTGTGTATTTAATAAAATTTCACTTGAGTCGGAGGTTGCGCTCTTGTTCTTTCTTCTACACGGTTTTGTTTTTAATTGTTTGTATATTGCAACAACATTGTTGCCACTGTTTTTACTCTTAACCATTATACTTTTTTATTGTTAAAAATGTATGTTCTACAATCTATATAATATACTGAAACACTGAGTATTTGTTTCTTTTGTGACTATAACCTGAAAGTGTGAGATCTTATCAGCACTGTCTTATATTATACAGAAATAATTATAGATATAACTTTAACATTTACTTCCATAGCATTTTCATATGGTTTGTTATGCAAACTAACATGAAATGATGGTTTACTTGCAAATCTCAAAAAGCACTTCATTTAACAGCAGTATTTTGGTCTGAGCTTGAGAGGAACGCTTGTATTATGAATTCTCTGTTCCATTGGCTGTAATGCCTCATTCCCTATTCTATTCCTTGTGAATACCCTAGCCTGACACATGTGACCAGACCCAAATTCTGTCACTAGCCCTTCTGCAACTTTAATTTCTAGACTGTCCACATTCCTTGCAGTGGAACATCCAGGCTGTGCACTGAGAGACTTCATGTGGGAGGGTATGAATTCCGTAACATTAGCTGATCTCAAAGTTAAACGAACACTACAGTAAACTTCATTTCAAAGAGGGTATTTTAAATGTATTCAGTTTGCTTGGTTATTCTGTTCCTGTTATGAATAAATTAATGTCTTTTTTTTCTCTACCAGGAAAGCAGCAGCAGTTATCCTTATCAGGCAGTGAGGATTAGAAGGAAGAACACAACAGATATACTGCAGTATTAGTTTCCATTTAAATTTAAACAGCTTTGTTTAGCATACAACCGAAATGTGAAAGGCAATTTGGCAATATTCATTGATTGTGAGTAATCAGAGCTTAATTTGCAGCCATTTATGTGAAACAGGTAGCTTATCACTGATCTAAAATGTGCAGCAACATTATTTAAGATGCTTTACAAGCCAATAAGAACAATGTTAGCTTGCAGACCTTAATCAATGAAGAAAATGTACACGGCTAATGCTTTGTCTCCATTCTACTATATTCATTTTATTTTCCCTGCAGCAGTAGCAAGTAACAAGAAACACCAAGCTGATTGTGAGGCACCATGTGGGGTGTGCTGTCAGCGGATACAGATGCAGGGGTAGATAAAAAGCGACACATGTACTGTGTTGTTCATATGTACGCAGCACTCACAGGTTTGTTTCGCTATCAGACAGATGGCTGACTCTGAAACTCAAACCTAATTTCTCCAGCTTTGCAGATTCAGTGTGACATCCTGCCCCTGGGGTTGGACCATAATTACTGTCAAGCACAACAAGGCCGAAGCTAGTTTCATCATTTCAGGGAGTGCGACTGCCGAGTTGTGAATGAGAACAGTAGTGATAGAACCAGATGTACATATGTTGTATTTCAGAAAATCTGTTTGGACTTTTGTAATACCAGTCACCCATAAAGATGAAATCACATTTTAATTTTGACAGCACTAAATGGCTCATCCAGTTTACCATTCTAGAATATAGACCAAAGAGTGAATAGAATATGCAGCTTAAGGCTATAGCCCAAAAGGCAAATTAGTGTACTCATCAGCTGCAGGTGGCACTATATTCCCTGAAGAATTATTAATATTATAGTAAATAAAGCACAGATTGTGGGCTTCAGCATTAAAGGGACATAAAGTGAATAATAACAATTTATCTTCTACAACTACCATTTGAAGCTGCTGATTTGCTTGTTCGCCAAGGCTGGATTGGCTGACCAAGACACCAGGAGATTTCCCGGTGGGGTGCAGCAGCTGGGACTGGCCAGATACAGTTTAAGGGGTGGTGCTGCTGTAATCACCTATCTTATTTTCTCCTGTAAGCTATACCTATTAAAGGGACAGAAAAGTCTAAATGAAACTTGCATTATTCAGGCAGAGCATGTAATTGTAAGACACTTTTAAATTCACTTCTAATTTCAAATGTGCTTCATTCTCTTTGTATCCTTTGTTGAAAAATAATATGCATATATCCTACACTAGTGGGAGCTAGCTGCTGATTGGTGCCTGCAAACATTTGTCTCTTGTAATTGGATAACTAAATGTGTTCAGCTAGCTGCCAGTAGTGCAATGCTGCTCCTTCAGCAAACAATAACAAGAAAATGAAGCAAATTTGATAATAGAAGTAAATTGGAAAGTTGTTTAAAATTGTATGTTCTGTAAAAATCATAAACAATGTCTCAGTATTGCAAGGGGTTAAATGGATGATCCAGTTATAATTAGTCATGTTTTATTCCCAGGCATATGGAGGTGTGTCCCTATCCACCAATGAACACCATGGGAGTTATTTCTATCAGGTAATAAGCATCAATATATAAGAATGTGCTCACTAAGAAAAACTAACCTAACAGCCGCATCTCAGAGACATTCTTTCCTTGTAACAGTCCATATGATAGCGGAGGTTCTTGTAATGGCGTATTCTCTTTAAACAAGCCTGGTGATATCACTTTTTATTAATAAATATTTTTACTCTCTCCGTTTTAAATGCCACTTCTGTGTCTCCAAATGGAGTCTCAAAGAGCCTTTATATCTAGAGCTTGATGTTAAAGGGACAGTCTAGTCAAAAATAAACTTCCATGATTTAGATAGGGCATGTAATTTTAAACAACTTTCCAATTTACTTTTATCATCACATGTGCTTTGTTCTCTTAGTATTCCTTGTTGAAAGCTAAACCTAGGCAGGCTCATATGGTAATTTCTAAGCCCTTGAAGGCCACCTTTTATCACTTGCTTTTTTAATTTGCTTTTCACAACAGGGGAGTGCTAGTTCATGTGAGCCATATAGATAACATTGTGATCACACCCATGGCTTGTGGCAGACACTGCACTTATTGGCTAAAATGCAAGTCAATAGATAATAAATAAAATGTCATGTGATCAGGGGGCTGTCAAAGGATGCTTAGATACAAGGTAATCACAGAGGTAAAAAATATATTAATATAACAGTGTTGGTTATGCAAAACTGGGGAATGGGTAATAAAGGAATTATCTATTTTATAAAACAATAACAATTCTGGTGTAAACTGTCCCTTTAAGCTCTAGAGTATGTGAGCACATAAACCCTTTATCATATACGCATTTATATATTGTTTTTTTATTTTTGTTTTTTATATTACAGTATGGATTATGTTTATTATGATGATTAATGCATTTCCACCGTTAGGACGTTCAATGCTGTTCTAATTGCGCTGGGCTTTAGTGCCATTAGGACGGCATGGAATGTCCTAGTAGTTTGGTGGTTCTGAAGTCAAACGTGTCCCTGAATGGGATTGCGGGCCTGGAGGGCGGGCCTAGCATCATTGGGACTACCTCCTGACCCGATCCCATCATTGAAATCTCGCGATCGCATGCTCGATCACTTGATTTCCATTTGTTTACATCAAATTCTGCCCGTCAGCAAAGGGTTAAACGCTGTAGTTCAGGCTTCTTTTTTAAATTGTTATTATTGTTTTGTGAAAAACTGTATTATCAGTATTCATGTTATCCTAATTGTATTTTGAACCATCAATAAAGCTGATCTTTAAAAAAAAATAAAAAAATATTATGAGCTTTCCATAGGACATTTAAAAATTCAATGCCAAAAAAAGCCAGACAAATACTCTAGAGATGTAACAGCAGTTGAAGAAATGATCATTTCCAATCAAATCACTAAACATTTCCAATACTTGAGGTAGATAACACATTCTCTAATAATTATATCGTGTCCAGTCATTTGAACTACAAACAAATGTACTTTTCAGTGGCTAGATGCTGCTCACAGCTCAGATTGTCAAGCACACAGCGCAGAAGACGCTGTGAATAGTCTGTTGCAAATGACCCTGCAAATTCATCTGGAGGTTTTCAGTGGCGCCAATGTAGTCGATGTGCCATGCATCAGCTGCTAACACAGCATATCTGACTGGCAGGAACTAACAGAGGACACTACTTGTAGCTGCAGCCAGTGCCAAATTATCTCTCAGGCTATTTACATTTTCAGTAGTTGCTCCATTAAGGTTAAAGGGATATTAAATGGCTACATTCTAGTGGAAAAATAAAATACTCAAATTTGTTTCATTTTTAGAGTAGTCTCTCTAGCACACTAAGACTACAAGAGATTGATAACGTGCACTTAGCAATCAACTTCCCACTATCAATATTGCTGAATTGGGTGTTACAAATGTAGTTTAAAATGTTTAACCAATGTATTTTTGTAAGACACCCAATATACCTATATAGTGTACCCTATACTTTCAGTGGGAAGTCACAGTAGCGCACGTTTTTTGCTTGCACACAATCCGAACCACTGATTTTACCATTTAACACTTTTTAAACCTTAACGCTTGCTATGGTGTATTCAAATATGCATTAAATGCTATGGAAATAGAGATGAATTAAGGCTTAAAGGGACATTATACACTAGATTTGCATAAATGTTTTGCAGATGATCCATTTATATAGCCTATAAATTTTTGTTTTAAATTTATAGTTTTGATTATTTTTAAATAATATTGCTCTGATTTTCATACTCCTAACCAAGCCCCAAAGTTTTAGGAGAATACCGACGTATACCTACTCCAGCTTGCACCTGTTTGTGTAAAGGGTCTTTTCATATGCAAAGGAAGGGGTAGGGGAGAGTGTCTGCATTTTACACTTGCAGTGGGTGTTTCAGCTACCTTTTTAACAGAGCTAAACTGGGAGCTTCTAAGTAAGTTTTTAAACGGTTTTATACTGATTTTACTGATTTTTAGATATTATTCTTTATAGTAGTGTCTATTACATGCAGTTATATGAAAATTGGTGTATACTGTTCCTTTAATACATTAGAAAGCAAAGGGTTTATAAATAAAAAAAGAGTTTGGGGGAAAGTTTACAGAGGTAAGTTATATGATCAGTGGGGTCGCTACAGGGGGGCAAGGGGGACATTTGCCCCCCTCTAGGAAATGTCTTGCCCCCCCCCCCCCCCGTTTGCCCCTCCACCACCTGGGCTGCAGTATAGCTGATTTTTTTTTTTTTTAAAAATGTTTTAATTACGATTGGGCCCTCCACCAAGTGGTCATCATGTGACCACTATTGCGCCCAATACCGGCATAGCCGCACAGTCAGTCAGTGCAGTTGTTAGCGCACGTGACTACATGTGCTGACTAGTAAACTGGCCTGACTCAGTGCGGGCAGCGGGGCATGCGAGCGGGTTTGGGGAACAACGGTCTCAAGGACTTGAAGCCTGGAGTCTTGTCACTGTGCTGTGGCAAAGTGTGTTTGAGGACGCCAGTGAGTGCACTAAGGCTACAGCAATCCAGAGGTAATAAGGTATATATTTCCCATCATCGGCAGCCTCTACTGGACATATGCTGACCCACTATAGGGTGAGTTGGAAATATGCTTTATATATGCTAAAATTGGAAATATGTGTAGGGTATAATGCAGCATCTATCCAACTCATAACTGTGGATATAATGCACTAATGTACTGTCAGTAGGACGGGTAGTAAAGTAAAGCATATTTTAAATACAGCCTATTCATGTGTTGGTTATTCATTTTTAGGAATAAAATCATTTTGCTTAACCAAATGCAGACATTGCTGTGTTACGCGCTGTTCAATAAAGTAATCAGGTATTGTAAGACTGGACCGTTAACTCACAGTGTTTGTCGTAGTTACTCGTATCTATAAGAAAAAAACCTTAGTTATTTGCCTATTTGATTTATAAAATGTAAAAAAAAAAAAAAGTACCAGTATAAAAAGTATTCAGCAATGCACATTGTTTCTGTAACTTTATTCACAATGCAACTGTATATAGCGTAATTCTGTTAGAGATGTGCTTGGGGGTGGGGGTTAATCTTGAACTTCTAGAGGGGCTGGTGACTGCCAGTGTCTGACTGGGTTTGATCCCTCTCTTGTCTAGCTTTGTGCTTGAACTAAACTTTATGATCTCTTAGCTGTCCAGGACTCAGGAGGAGGGTAAATCTGAAACAGAGTGACTGTGTATTTACGATTACAAAGCACAATAACATTATGTGAATAAGTAAAAATATATCTGTATAACATTTGCGGTACATTAATATTAAATCCGGTATTAGCAATGTGATTATATTACAACCACTCATCACATTGCTAATACCGGATTTAATAATAACTTATCTTTCTATGTAGATTGTCACTAATATTATCATTTTAATTGTCCGACTCCTGCTGCCCCCTCCCTTCATTGATAACTAAGAGAAGTCACTCAGGATGGAATGGTTTTGTAGGCTGTGGGGGCCTGCACTATAGATAAAAAAAATGTACATCAAACAAACGGCCTCAGTGTCAAGAGTGGTACGTGCAGGGTCCTGTAAGAGGATACAGGCTGTGACCCATCTGTGTAGTGTGTGTGTGAATGAATATGCGTGTGTAGTGTGTGTGCATACATGTATATGTCATATGTGTGTGTACATGTGTATGCTGTGTGTGTACATGTACAGGGAGTGCAGAATTATTAGGCAAATGAGTATTTTGACCACATCATCCTCTTTATGCATGTTGTCTTACTCCAAGCTGTATAGGCTCGAAAGCCTACTACCAATTAAGCATATTAGGTGATGTGCATCTCTGTAATGAGAAGGGGTGTGGTCTAATGACATCAACACCCTATATCAGGTGTGCATAATTATTAGGCAACTTCCTTTCCTTTGGAAAAATGGGTCAAAAGAAGGACTTGACAGGCTCAGAAAAGTCAAAAATAGTGAGATATCTTGCAGAGGGATGCAGCACTCTTAAAATTGCAAAGCTTCTGAAGCGTGATCATCGAACAATCAAGCGTTTCATTCAAAATAGTCAACAGGGTCGCAAGAAGCGTGTGGAAAAACCAAGGCGCAAAATAACTGCCCATGAACTGAGAAAAGTCAAGCGTGCAGCTGCCAAGATGCCACTTGCCACCAGTTTGGCCATATTTCAGAGCTGCAACATCACTGGAGTGCCCAAAAGCACAAGGTGTGCAATACTCAGAGACATGGCCAAGGTAAGAAAGGCTGAAAGACGACCACCACTGAACAAGACACACAAGCTGAAACGTCAAGACGGCCAAGAAATATCTCAAGACTGATTTTTCTAAGGTTTTATGGACTGATGAAATGAGAGTGAGTCTTGATGGGCCAGATGGATGGGCCCGTGGCTGGATTGGTAAAGGGCAGAGAGCTCCAGTCCGACTCAGACGCCAGCAAGGTGGAGGTGGAGTACTGGTTTGGGCTGGTATCATCAAAGATGAGCTTGTGGGGCCTTTTCGGGTTGAGGATGGTGTCAAGCTCAACTCCCAGTCCTACTGCCAGTTTCTGGAAGACACCTTCTTCGAGCAGTGGTACAGGAAGAAGTCTGCATCCTTCAAGAAAAACATGATTTTCATGCAGGACAATGCTCCATCACACGCGTCCAAGTACTCCACAGCGTGGCTGGCAAGAAAGGGTATAAAAGAAGAAAATCTAATGACATGGCCTCCTTGTTCACCTGATCTGAACCCCATTGAGAACCTGTGGTCCATCATCAAATGTGAGATTTACAAGGAGGGAAAACAGTACACCTCTCTGAACAGTGTCTGGGAGGCTGTGGTTGCTGCTGCACGCAATGTTGATGGTGAACAGATCAAAACACTGACAGAATCCATGGATGGCAGGCTTTTGAGTGTCCTTGCAAAGAAAGGTGGCTATATTGGTCACAGATTTGTTTTTGTTTTGTTTTTTAATGTCAGAAATGTATATTTGTGAATGTTGAGATGTTATATTGGTTTCACTGGTAAAAATAAATAATTGAAATGGGTATATATTTGTTTTTTGTTAAGTTGCCTAATAATTATGCACAGTAATAGTCACCTGCACACATAGATATCCCCCTAAAATAGCTATAACTAAAACAAACTAAAAACCACTTCCAAAACTATTCAGCTTTGATATTAATGAGTTTTTTGGGTTCATTGAGAACATGGTTGTTGTTCAATAATAAAATTAATCCTCAAAAATACAACTTGCCTAATAATTCTGCACTCCATGTATATGTAGTATATGTGTGCCTACATGTATATGTGTATGTGATGTAGTGTGTGAATGTGTGTGTATATGCTGTGTAGTGTGTGAATGTGTGTGTATATGCTGTGTAGTGTGTGAATGTGTATATATGTGTATGCTGTGTAGTGTGTGAATGTGTATATATGTGTATGCTGTGTAGTGTGTGAATGTGTATGCTGTGTAGTGTGTGCATATGTGTATGCTGTGTAGTGTGTGTGTGTGTGA